>NW_026944082.1:12504-187593 GCF_033296635.1 Dichotomopilus funicola | reverse complement strand
TTGGAAGAGGAACAGCCCCGCCACGTCAACCCAAGGCCATCGGCCACGATCCAACACTACTGCTCATGGCCAAGGTTTGAGCCCTTGACAAAGGGAAGTATTAGCGTTAAAAGAATATAGTTGTTTAAATATCCTAGGACTTTCAGGATAAAAGGTAAAGAAAGGGAGTAGTTATTATATTATAAACCAACTATATAAGATAAGCCTAATAGGGTGCGAAAAATGAATCTAACGCAAGTGTGGTGGGGCGATAACGGTTTTGACTGGATTAAGCTAACAGACCTCCGTAGCCAAGCCCTGTGAAGCCACTCCATACCTTATGTTCTCCGTTCCGGGAGCCAAGAACGCCTTACGAAAGGCACAGCGAAACTCGAGCGTCGTTGGCATACGCGCGCATCAAGCGCCCGTCCCTCTACATCTTTGATTCTGGGAGGGCCATCGCACCTTTTAAATTCTTCTCCGCCGGGCAGAATTAGGTCCCCGTTGTCCCCGCTAAATGGAGCTCAGAAGCCTGACGTCCACCATTGTTCCGAAGCGAGTCAATTATTTGCCGCACTCGACGTCTGAGGTTTTCCCGTTCTGCGTTTGGCGACGGAAGCAGTCAGCTGCGTCCTCAACCTATCCGTATGAGAAGTACGGTACCTAGATTTGAGATATTGTCCCTCAATGCTAGCCAATCCTCAGATGACTGCGCCAGATCTAGTGGTGTCCTATAATAAACTTGCGTCGACCCGTCGCTGGAGCTCCGCGATGAGAGTGCGAATGCTTACCTAAGTTGGTGTGAATAAGAAAGGGCGCGTTCCAGAGCTACTCGAAACCGGAACCCGAACGCCCTTATGAGAACCGAGCTCATTAGAGATATCACCCTCGACCTACTATGTGAAGGCGATGTTAAAGACCGCTAATTATTCGGCCGCATCCAGTAGAAAGTGGCGCGCACGCCACCGTTATTTCCAATCCGAGTCGCAGTCCTCTTTGTACTAGGGTCGAACAATCTATTTCCTGGAGATGAAATTCAAACACGCTGTCGCCACAAACTATGCACAGGACACTGCAAGTTGGAAATGCTGGCCACGGATGGCCTTCACCCCCAAGCAAGGGACGCCACGTCCAAAAGAACACTCGGCATAGAAACGCCCAGCAGGAAAGCCACGCTCCCACTCACACTTACAACCACCCAAGCACGTCCCTTCACCCTCATCACAACCCCCCCTCAAGCGCACCCCGGCAGGAGCTTGGGCGCCGTGCCGGGCGGGTCGGCGGCGGCGGTGGCGTCCTTCGCGGGCTCCGTCTCGTCGGCGTCCTCGGTGTCGCCGGCGGGCCGGCTCGCCATCCAGCGGACCAGCAGGTAGGCGTCGGGGGTGGGCTCGGGCCCGCGCAGGTCTAGCTGGCGCGACTGGCGCAGCACCAGCTTGTGGGACTTGGCGTCCAGGTGGGCCTGGGTGATGCGCGCGAACCGGTCCCGCTCGAGCGTGTAGGTTATGCCCTGCGCTCGGGGGTTTTCGCGACCGGGTTAGTGGCGTGGTCTTTTTGGGGGGATCCATGGATGGGGCTGGGGGGAACGTACGGGTTTGGTGTGGTGGGCCGTGTGTTGGCCCTTGTCCAGCCGGAACTTGGCCAAGGCAAGGGCGTAGTCGACATCGCTGTAGAGGACCTGACCTCCTGGCACAACGTTGGAATCTATGACGAAACAAGCAACGTGGGGTTTGGTTCCGTCGACGGGGAAGTAGGCTGCCTCCGATTCGTAGTGCCTCTCTACGTATTCGCCGGCAAGGGGGTCCCAGGCTCGCCATCGGCAGAGAGGAAGTTCGAGCCCTGTGCCTAGTTTAATCTGTTGAGGGTCGATTCTAGGACGCATTTGTCAGTATATAAGGTGTATTCCGCTCTTGGACGCCGCGCATCATACTTCCAGGGTTCCCAGAGCTCCGGATCCATCTCGTACAGTCTCTCGAGGCAATAGTGGAAGAACTCGGCCTTGTTGTAGCCATACTCCCATTCGGAGGGCGTCATCCCTTTTATGAGCTGATCCATCCAAGTGAAGTTGGAAGCCGCGTTGGCCACGACCGCTTCGGGGACCCAAGGCTGAAAGAAGCGGGTGCCAAAATCCCACGACCCGTCGTGGTCGACATCAAGCGGCCGGCCCATGACAACTCCTAAAGAGTCTAGGTTTTCTTGGTTAAGAACATGAACATTGAAATTGTTGAGGTCCTCTTTCATCTGCTGGACGCCGCGTAGCTGCTCTTGCTCAACAGCGGCCCGCCGGAAATCCTCCACGGTCTGCACGTCAGCCGGCATCGCGAATAGGGACTCAGGGAGGGTGGTGGTGTATCGGCACTCGGGTGCTGAAACGGCCAATTCTAAAGGATATCGTAGGATCGAGATTGAAATAGGTGAGCTTGAGAGAGGCTGCTTTCCTTCCTTTGTAGGGTGATGCTAGCGGTTCAAAAGCGAAGGAAAATTCCATTTCTTGCCGGCATGTTTGTTTCTCTCACCAGCAGGCTGCCACGCAGGACATTGTGCAAACGAACGAAGCGCGGACCGCCTCGCCGGTCCTTTCTCGGACTGTGATTGGTGGAGGCAGGCGATCTCTTTGTGCGCTGTGGCCCGGACAACGACCATAAGCCTATTGGCCCCCAATACGCAAATGGCCAAGGGCGGTTAGGGGCCGAAGAACCGAGCAAGTTAAAAACAGAGAATCAAGGCTTGTGGTGAAATGCAGAATTGGGAAGGCAAATATGGGCCAAAGACCGGCTTTGGAATTTGTTTGCAAGTACCCTGGCGAGGCCGCGGTTTTGTAGAATTCTTTCAGGTAATGGTTCAGGGAGTCAGACTTGCTTTCCATGATTTTGGTCGCGAGAGCATCCGCCTCAGGTGATATGAATCCCCTGTATCCAGTTTCGTTGTTGTCCTTGAGCAGTCTGGCGAAACTGTCAATATGTCTTCCACGATAATGATACCAGACCGTGCGGAGGTGGAGGTATTCGGTGTGGGTGATGTCGGAGGCTGAGTTGCTGAAGGTACAGTCGGATACAGCTAGCTCGTTGATCCATCCAGGCTTCTTGACATCGTCGCGGATTTCTTTGTTGTTATGGACTGCGTGGGCCCATTGGAGGACGGTAAGAGCGAGATCATGCCGTTCGATGGCCGCCATCGTGCTGGGAACTTAGAGATAAAGAGAAATTAAAATGGATGCAGTGAAGTTAGGGTTGGTGAACGTCAAGTTGCAATGTCGATCCCAGATCTGACAGTTGGTGCTGTTTGGTAGCTGGACAGGCAGGATGTGGAAAGAGTCGCCCCTTTTAATGCCTCGTCATCTTTGAGAACCCTCTTCTGTGATAACCGCGTAGATACTCCGAACTATTTTTGTTCATGGCGCCTGTGGTTTTCTCCTGGCCAACTTCATCCGGTGAAACAAGGCCAGCCAGCAAGCAGACCAACGTGGCCAAGATGCCACCGGTCCTCGGACGGCTCTACTCACAACCTTCATTCACGTATGCTCATCCCATCCTACCTCTCAGGGGCTGAACAAGGAGCCATCAGGGGGCACAGCGGACCGACCCCTGGGTCCCGGTAATGGCCTGGCCTGCGGCGTGGAGCTTTTGGAAGGTTGGCCGACGGAGGCTGGGTCGGGTTGGGCTGCTGGACCATCATGATCACCTTGGTTTACCCGACCCAACTGCCAACACCACACCAAGACACACTGATCTCATGGCCCCCACCATTATCGCGTCTTCGGACTGATTGGCGTTGACACTGAGGTGGTGAGATTATGGTGACGTCTCCTTGCAAGTTCCCCCGGCCGAGACCCCCTCGTTCGCACTAACTCCGTTGTGGCTCCTTGAGACATCGTCATTCCTCCTTCAAAGCTCAACCTGATGTGCGGCTCGCTTTTGATAAAGCCCGGCTACAGATAAGATGACTTCCCAGCCACGGTCATGATCTGCTGGCATGCGGCAGCGCAAGGGGTTGGAGGGTTGCGCGTCTGAGCCCCCATGGGACATGGAACGTGTTTCAATGTGACAGACCACCACGCTTGGCCGGACACTTTTTGGACCCCAATGGTGACAAGCAATGTTGGTTGCTGCAAACCAGGGGCAGCTGCGACAAGCGACGCAGGCCGGCGGTTGGCTTTGGCGGCTTGTTGGACTGCCGTCCCAGAGCCTCGGGGCCAAGCGACGGATTGGATTGGACAGCGCTCACAACGCACCTCGCAATTGGCCAAGGCCGATGTTCGAAGTTGGGAGGTCTGTCTGCCGGCCAGCGGCGAAGTGAACTTGTTTTAGAGAGACCTGAGAGGGCCTTTGGAGAGACCATGGGGGGGTAGCGTTTCTGGTTTGTGCTCCTCTAGGAATCTATTCTCCCCCCGGCCCCCTATCGCAATGATATCGACGACTGGGACTCAAAAGTCGTCCACAACTCAACAGCACCAGCCGTAGATCTCTACGCTAGATTACCTAGGGATATATATAACTATACAATTAGATTCAATAAAGTCAAAGGGTTTACGATAACTAATATCTCTCAAAATAATTCTACAATTGCCTACTACAGAAGTTCCGAAGTCGTTCTAGAACAGGTGACTGGATAGCCAATGTGCTACCTAATTCCCAGTAGCTCTATATACTCCATTGTACTATTTATTACAGAACACTTCGCTCCCTATACTGTATTCTAGAGCATATAGTAGAGCAGCCTCCCCTCTATCCTCTTTCCCAGAGTAAACAGAGAGCATCTTACAAGGCTAGGTCCATGGTTGCTCTCTTGCCAAGCCGCCAGAGCATCTTCCTCACTGGTCAGAAAATAATTAGCCCGGGGTCATTCTCCCGCGCCCCCCAGCACTGATGCAAGCCATCCCACCTCTGCGGGCCCCTGTTAGTTCATCGTGACATATCCCCGCTCGAGATTTAAGTAGGAAGGAAACAGAGACCCAAACCCAGAACCTCCTCGCCGCGCCAAAGACCAACGCAAAATGTCTCAGGACTCCCAATATCAGCCCCTTGACTCTTCCCAGCAAGAAATTCGGATTTTGTGGCTTCTCCCTCGCACCAAAGAAGACGACTCCACATCCGTATCCGAGATCCAGGCTACCCTCACGACGGTCTCCCTATCCCAAAAGCCTGCCTACAACGCCTTATCCTACACCTGGGGGGCCCCAGACGACCCGGTCCACCGTATCCGGTTGAACGGCCGCCACTTTGAGGTGCGATCGAATCTCCACGACTGCTTGGTGCACCTGCGGCAAAGCGGCATCGGATCCAGGGAGTCCGGCGTCCCCTTGTGGATCGACGCCGTCTGCATCAACCAGGACGACGTCCCTGAGAGAAACAGCCAGCTGCCCATGATGGGTGACATCTACCGCCGCGCCACGTCCGTCATCTCGTGGCTGGGCTCGGACGACCGGCTCCTAAAAGGGACGGCCGCACTCACCGAGATTGTGCGGGAGTGGACGCGCTTCAAGGAGGGGCTGAGAATCATCACCGCCCCGGATGGATCCGATGGATCCGAGCTGGCTGCTAGGCGGCCGGTCTCCAACGACCAGCTGCAGGACTGGCTGCGTGAGACAGGACATATCTGGCAGGAAGAAGACGCCGGACTGGGCGACTTGATCCACCTCTTTCAGTCGAACTAGTGGCGGCGGGTCTGGATCACGCAGGAGCTTCTCCTCGCCGACCCAGAGACGCATGTCTGCATCTGTGGAACGGCATCCTTCGCCGAGGCCGACCTCGACACGCTGGCCGACTGCATCCTAACTGTTTTTGGTGAGGAAAAGATCGACGGCGTGAGCGACAGTATCTGGACCAATGTCACGTTAGGGATCCGTGGCGAACTCGGCATGAGAGCGCGGTTATCAGCCGTCCAAGTCGGCCTCGCTGCGCCATCGCTAATGTTCGTCCTCTATATCTCCAATACCCGGGCGTCGACCGACCCGCGGGACGTTGTTTACGGGCTGCTTCATCTGATCCCTGACCATGGCATTGTTCCGGGCTACCGCAAGGCCGTTTGGGAAGTGTATGCGGATTGGGCAGCCAAGGCCATGTTGCAGCACGGAAACATGGAGCTTCTTTCTTATGTGACCGCCAAAGAGGAGTGCTGGACCGACGTTGAGTTGGATTTGCCGTCGTGGGTTCCGGATACCTTCAACTACAAGGGCTACCGTCAAGTCGAGTGGCTGAAGAGAGGGGGCCAAGAAAACACGGAGGACGGCCGTGACGGGGGCTTCTCTGTGGAGCTTCTCAAAAACGGCCGTGTCTTGAAGGTGGACGGCCGCCATCGTGACACCGTCAGGAAGGTTACCCAGCTCCGCCGCTTCGCCGAGAGCAAGCAGCAATGGAAATTGGACATGATCCGGTTCTGCATGGACAACCTGGTCGCGCAACGGGAGAGTGGGAGGTCTCACCCGACGGGTATCCCGCCTCTGCAAGCTCTTGTGCGGCTGGTGATGCAGGCAAAAATTGCTGCGTTGAGTCCTGACGAGTACCCAAAACGTGTCCATGAGGTGGCCTGTGGATTCATTGGGTGGCTCATCTTTGCGTTCAACAACGTGTTCCGCGCGGGAGCCCCTCCAGGAGAACCGCTCGATATCGCAAGCTCACTCTTGGGGTTGGGCCTGGGCGAGGATTTCCCGGAGATGTATGAAGAGGCGGTATTCCCCGGCGTTGATGTGCGAGAATTGATGGGATGGAACAAGCTGATCGATGCCTTGCCGGAAGCGGGGGTAGTCACCGATTATATGATAAATTGGTGCGTGGGCCGAAGTTGATAGAGACCGAAGAGGGGTACATTGGACGCGGACCTCGCAACGCTGAGCCTGGTGACCACATTTTCCTGGTGAGGCACTGCGAAAACCCACTCGTTTTCCGATATTCAGATTCAGCACGTGGTTGTGTTACTCTGCTAGGCAGGAGCGATATTTTCGGGTTGGATAATGGCGGGGCAGATGGCAATGCAGAGTACGAGAAGCTTTGGATTGCTTAGGGAACGGCATCTCTGCAATGCAACTTCATGGCTGACACAATCCGAGAATGCATTCCGACCTGGGCTCTTCCCACTGGCCCGCTTGACTACTATTTCTTCTAAGAGCGATGATTCCCATCGGCAACCTGCGGGCCCGTACGCCATGGTAAGGAATCAGCCGAGACTTTCAGGTGCCATCTCCGTGCACCATCAGCCACTTCTCCGCGATAGGTAAACGGCATCGTCTCCGTAGTTGCGCAGTTTTTCGAGCAGAGCTAGATCGACCTGTTCGGGCTCGAAGCCGAAGCGGCTCCAGAACGGTGCCGTGCCGTAGACCGAGACGAGACAGGCCGTCGGATACCGGCCGGCCACTTCGAGGAGTCTGCGAATGCCCTCGGCGGCGTGCCCGCATCCGCGCAACTCCGGTAGGATGGAGACGTATATGATACTGGTCCGCGTCCGGCGCGATCCCGCCGAGCAGGGTGTCTAGGGCGGGGGGCTGCCGCTGGCGGATGGGGTGGGAAATCGCGTAGCCGTACACCTTGTCTTGGTTGGCGAGAATCAGGCAGCCCTCTGGAAAGAGCTTCACGCGCTCGCCGAAGACGTTGCCGCTCTCAGGCAGACCCGGGTGGACTTGGTCGGCGACTCGCAGGAGGTCGGGGACGTCTTCGATAGTCATTCTGCGCCAGGAGGCCATACTGTTTCCCCGCCAGAGCAGAAAGCAATTGGCAGGTTGGCTCTGGGTTGGCAAGCTCTGGGGGGAGAATGATGTGTCTTGGGCGTATCAAAGTGTATCGCAGGATTGGTTGGGTGCAAACACGAGGGCGAAACGTGTTGGTATCCTGCCGATTATTGAATCGTTGCTAAGCCTTGTGGAGTGGGCAGTTGGTTAATGCAACGATCTCAGCAGGGACTGATCCGAGACCACGATTCGCCCAATCCCATCCAACAAGCCGATTGAGGCAATGCCAACCAACCGCATTTGCGGCCCTGCTCCAATGGCTGAGTTGCCTGGCGTGTCAACCTGCCTCGGCACGAAAAGTGTGGTGGATGCGGACAAGTTGCGGTTGGCTGCTGGTGTTACAAACGGGGAACTTACACGAATTCGAAACAACTCAAGCCCTCGACGCGATGCCTCCAAATATTGCCGCGCTGTCTGAGTACCAGATACGGAGTTTTTTCAACCAGAATGATTCCGTCACCCGGGAGCAATGTGACGCAGAAGCCCAGCGATTCACGGGCCAGCCCGTCACAGCAACACCTTCCCAGGGCGGAACTAGTTACACCGTTGAAGGGGGAGATGTCGTCGTCCAGTTCCGTGTTCCAACCTCCACCTTGGACATGGTTTTTGTCCGAGATATCGAACGAACCTACCAGGGCTTTGTGCCACGACACGAGTACCAAGGCCAGCTTGGTCAAGTCCATATTTACACCATGAACAACGTTGGAGGGTCCTGCATGTACTTGGCCAGAACCGAGCTCCAGAGCAACGACTGTTACCTCCTGCGATCCACCCTCGATGATTATGCAAGGCTTGTGAACCCCTCCCGGCTCAGTGCGGGGAAATGGTCGACTACTCGATGTTGGGCAGATTCCTTGCGTCGGCATATCACAACACTCCCCCCGAGATGGCCTGCCCAGATGGCAACCAACTGCTTGGGACCTATCTGCCACAACTCCAACAGCTGCGCCAAGGGCTTCCCGAGCGGTTTTTCCCCACCCTTGACCAGCTCATCCACCAACTACCTGACCTCTTTGCTGAAGGCTGGCCGCTTGTGCCCAACCATGTCGATCTTCTCGAGAACAACATTCACGTGGACGTGGCCACCGGTAAGATTGTGGGAATCTGCGACTGGAGAAACGCCGAGGTTTCTCCCTTCGGGATGTCGCTAGGGGGTCTCGAGACCATGCTTGGGGTGGCGACGACGAGTGGAAGCTTCTGGCGTTACCACCCGAATCACGAGGTGCTCCGAGGTCACTTTTGGACCAGGTTCTACCACTACCTGGGAGGCGCATCTGACAATGTGAGGCGGCGTATCGAGACTGCCCGACTGATTGGTCTCTTCTTGGCCAATGGTTTTGAGCATGACAAGCCGGCAACGGAGGAGAGCGAGGATTTGCAATTCCTCAGCGCGGTCCTCCTCAAGTGAGCTTGGCGCATACCTCGCCTCGCCCACTTTCGCCCACACTCCCTCCTGCGAGTGATAAGATCAGCCTGACCCCAAGGACAGGTGAACTGTCCTAGTGACATACAGATTGATGTGCAACTTGTGATGTGCAACTTGTAATTATTTCCCCGTGCTTCAAACACTTGCATTCGGCGGAGCGGGAGGGCGAGGCCGATGACCGAAGTTGCTGGAAAAGCGTCAACGCCGGCTTCGATGGTATGCTTTGGGGCTTCCAGTCCCCTGAACCAGGCACGGAGGGTGCCCAAGTGGCTTGGGTCATCGGGAACAACCCTCACACCGACGCCATGTTCCATGTTTTGCATCTCTTACATGCTACCGCCTAGTATTTCACCCTTACCGTTTATTGTGTTGTCTCATCATGTTGTGGATTCATTCAGTTGTGTGGTCGTGTCCTGCCATGGTACGAAGAACTACAGAATCTTCCATGTTGATCCAGCGATATTCTTCATCCTAGATGACGTTTTAATAGTAAGCGGTCTAGGAGTATAACCATCCTAGAGATAGCTGCCTTCGCCGGCTTATATCGGTTGGTCATGCGTCAAAACTAGCACGTTGATTCACACATTCTGTTTCCGCCCATCAGCGAAAATGTGGTTAATGCGCTAGTGATGGGCATTCCTGTGGCCTATTTTAAATTAAACACCGTGTAATGTTAACTTGATGAGTGTAGTAGGTAGGTATGATAAGTCGACTGGTGGCTATTTCTCTTGGGCTTGTTTCCCCCCCCTTTTTAACAGCATCTGTTTACCGGCCCTCCGAGGCGTTGTTTACACAGACACATTTCGCCATAGAAGCTCTGGTGCCGTTGATGGTGTTGACACATTTTCTCAGCTATGGTTGTGGACTGATGGGCTACGTCTCAGTCAATGTAACCATGCCAGATATAAAACGAACAGTGTTCCCTCCTAGATGTGTGCTTTGTGTTCCCAAACACCCAACACTCTAAATATGGATTCTATGAGATGGTTCAAGAGATGATGATCCTAGGATGGAAGAGTGTACATCGTTAAGTAACGTCATTTATGGATTCATAGATATTTGTCATATCTGCTTTCAGTTAACTTGACAAAACTTTCTCCTCTGAAGAAGCAAGTATCTTAACCAACCCGGATATAAGGCAGGATAATACACGATAATATTATCTTTATTTTTATTGTTTATCTCTCCTAGCAACCGCAGGCTTGAACGTTATTTATTGTTAATTAGGCACACACATGAGCACAACTCGACGCGGTCATTTGAGAAAAAATAGAACCTGTTACGATAGGACAATATCCCGTTATATTTTGGTGTTCTCAACACAATACACTACGAGTCACTTTGCTTCAGGGCATAAGCCAGGAAAACTTAATAAAGGCCTTGTTGCAAGATGAATGCATCACCACCAGTTATCATATCAACAACTACTTGCCTTTAGAACAACATCCTCTTTAACACAACACACGCAACGGCAAAATTACCCCCCCGCCTACATAACAGCCAAACGCCCACCCATCAGTAG
The DNA here is from genome assembly GCF_033296635.1 of Dichotomopilus funicola. NCBI lineage: Eukaryota > Fungi > Ascomycota > Sordariomycetes > Sordariales > Chaetomiaceae > Dichotomopilus > Dichotomopilus funicola. The sequence goes on along the minus strand of NW_026944082.1, from coordinate 176,949 downwards.
CGCCATCCGCAAAACGGCCCAGTCACGTTCTGCTTACTGCTGCGTATGTAGCTGTGCAGGTGTGTGGAGGTATGCAGGCAAGTACCTCGGATTCTACAAGCCCTCCTCGCACTCTATCTGCACCCAGCCCACTTCGAAAAGAGACGTGTGGGAGGCGGGGGCGCGGCAGCTGCGGTTATGCGGTTATGCGGCCCAATGCGGCCGTTCTCATCGCCAAGTCTGCTTACTCTGGGGGAGAGAGTCACATCGGGAGTGGGAGAGCGAGAGAGAGGCTGATGGGGGGTATGTATGTCTGGGAGTACCGATATCCTTTTGCTGATCAGATCTGGGGGTAGATGAAGAAAGGAAGGGGGAGTTGCGAATTGTTGTCACTGCGGTTTAGTACACCGAGGAAGTCTGTCCGTCTGCTTGTGTCTCTTTTATCACTCACTGGCTCATCACTCGCGGATATCCGAGTGTGGGTGTTGGGGGGGAAATCAACACCACGTGTGTCTGTCTGCAGGTGTCCAGAGGCTTCGAGAACCAGTTCGTTGGCATTGGTTGGTTGGTTGGTCGGTTGGCTGAACGCCCAAAGGCTCATTCGCAATTTGCTGACCATCTCTTCCGCCTGGCGCAAGCCACTTGCTGTCCCCCAAGGTACATACCTACATGTATACGTCTATTACGCGCAAGTGACCGTCGTCTCTCCCATCACATCCGCCTCTTCCGGTATCTGCCCTCATCACTGTCGTGCCGAACACTCATTGACTTACTCACACCCATCCGCAGGCGCGCGCACGCTGTGTTCAATACTAGATACTTTCGAATATCCTCCGGTTTACACGAGGCACCCAAAAACGGCAAAAAGAGGCGCACCCATCGTGGTACAAGCATGGAGGTGCCCTGGACTAACAACTGACCCTGCCCCGGCGAGATCTGTGTACTTGTTGCTTTTTTTCTTCATCCTGCTTTTCGCTTAATTAGGCTATGCCGTTGGTTGCATCTCGCACCGGCCCAACGCAGGCCAGGCGCCCTATGAAAAGTCCTGTAGCATGGAACCTCGATCCCGGGCCGGTTGACTCGGGAAGGATGCTCGGGTTGGAACCGGAGTGGCTGGCTGGGTCTGTCTTGGTTGAAGCTGGTTCACACAGGGTCCCTGCTGTTGCTCGCTCTCACAGCCCGTGAAGAGGAAGGAAGGGCGTTCGAATGTTCTGTGTCTTACCGCCATGTTCTCCGTGTTTCTCCCCCCATTTCTCACGAAAAAGAGATGGAGAGAAGAAAAAGCCGCACTTGTGATTCGTAGCTTCAAGTTGGGAGGTTTAGTTGGCACTGAGACCGTTCATCTCGAGATCCCGGACTAAAGAGAGGGGCGTAGAGTCGGTCCCTTCCATTTCAAATCAAGTCTTGTTTCGATACCGTCCCGAACATCAGGCCATGATCTCCGTCCCACCCCATCGTCAAAGTTTAGCCCCCAACCCATCACGACCCGACTTACCACACTACACTAGTTAGCCCCAACGACCCAGCAAACAAGAAGCAAAAAAGAAGAAAAAAGCCGCAGCACTCTCAGACATCTCAACGCCCGGCAATCGGGCTCACCCACCCCCTTGGGACACGCACACATACACACACGCACACACACACAGTAACGCTCTCCCCACCCAAACTGTGCCGCCTTCCTGTGTGTAGTCTGTCGGGTAAGTTAGCCCTCACCGGCTTCACCCACTCACACACACCCCTCTCTCATCATGGTCTGGTCTCATGCAGGCGCGCCTCGTGGGCATCACATCGTGAACGATGTACAAGGACGAATCCGTCCAAGTACATACATGCACGCAAGCCCAGCCCAGATAAGGCTAAATCGGTCAGCAAAACAAAGCCAAGCAGATCCCTGCCCTACCAGAGCGGCTCAGAAGGGCCCCCTTCCAGCGGCAACAGCGGCCGCGGCTTGCCGCGGCGCGCAAGGCGGGGGTTGCGGGAGGGGGTCACGAACGAGATGAGATTTGAGATGAGATGCGATGCGGCCACGCATGGGTCTCTGTCTCTTGTCTCTGACTTTGTCTCTCCCTCCCTTGAGAGAGGCTTGATGAGAGTCCCTTCCCGACGGAAGGGAAGGGCTAACGTTAGCCATGTCGCAAACTGAGACATGAGGGACCGAACCTGAGGACCGAGCGAAAGACATGCTAACTTTACGTGCAGTGGACTAACGTTAACTAGCCAGTTAACTAGTTGACGTTAACGTCAATTAAGCCACAACTCGTTCCCGGTTCATTAGAAATACAATGTTGCGCGCAGGAGAAGAGAAACATCTCTAACGTGGGATCGGCAATCTTCCTCAAGGCCTCCTTCCCCCCTCCCATTGAAACCGATGAGAGGAGGGTTTTCTGGGGCTGACGACGAAAGATACCTATGGTGGGGTTGTGGGGTGAATGAAAGAGAGGGCGGGGGGGGACAAGGACTAAAAAAAAACGTCTCGGTCTTCAATCGACTCGGTGAAGAGAAAAAAGAAGGGGACCAAAAGGTCACACATGGATGGATCAGATGCCATACATTGGTCGTTTAACGTTAGTGGCCAGTGTGACCTGTGACCAGCCACCTGAACGGCGACTACCCGTCTTTGCATGTGGCACGATGGCCCGATGGGCCGATGCCGATGCCCGACAGCCGATGAAGAAAAGGGGTGGAAGGTGGAAGAACAGAAGCGTATTCGTAGTTTCGTTATGACATGACTTTGTTGCCGTTAGCGTGTACACTAATAACTTTAGAAATGCGGGGGGAGAGAGACGGTTTGCGATGATAATGCCGTGCGTTTTTAGCACGTGGTATGGGGACATCGCGTCGGATCTTTTTCGTCTTTTCTCGCTTCGACTTCCTCCTACGGATTCCGAGACTCGTTGGTGAACGTGAGAAGTTCAGTTGGGAAGAGATAATGTACACTACAGTGGAAGTTGTTGTTGGGTTCCTGCCGAGCAAGAGCCAAAGCGAAAGCGAGAAGGAACAATAATGCACTCTGTACGAATACAGAGTTCCATCGTGGCAGTGACGGTGCTGTGATCTGCGGATCTGTGGGATCTGTGCTTTCCGTGGTCTGACTCCTTTTCTTGTCGGTCCCTTTTTTGCCCGCCTGTCTTCAACCCGAGTGATTGAGCATCGTGCCGAGAGCCCGGGCCGCACAGACAAGCCCAGCCGGAGCCGGGTTGGTCCCTGATTGAAGAGTTCCCCAGTCGTGTCAATCCACCAGCTTATCGGGGACTCGGGGAATGGAGCTAGAGAATCGGTGTCTTATTCGTATTTTCGTCTCTTTTCTTTTTCTTTCAAGTATTGGGCGACGAGAGCCAGGAGAGGTGTTGTGCTAACGTTACCTTGCTCGGTACTGTACTATGTAGTGTAGCGCTTGGTATACATAGTAATGCTTCCAGGGGACCTGACACTACATACTCTGTAATGAGTGAGTTAAGTCCAGAGCAACGTCGGAGCCCGAGATCTGGGTGGGCTCAGGGGCAGTCTACCCCATCTCTTCGACTTCATGCTCTTCCCCCTTCCGGCCCCTTCGGGGTCCTCACAGTGAGAGGAACGGAACTCGTTGCAGGCCCAAATGCTTACAAGGCATTGCCTGGAACCCCACGCGAGCGGTCCCACGAGCTGAATCCCAAGAATGATTTTAGCGCGTGATTTTTAGCGAGAGTTACAGGGGGGTCGGGGTCTTCAAGAACGCAACCCAGTGCGAACAACCGTCAACAAGAACTCTGCCTCCAGTGTGAGACAAGACAAGAGAAAGGGCAGAATCTCACTGCACAGACAGCGAGAGAATCATCAGAAGCTATTCCGTATCGGACTGGGTAAGCGTTAGCGTGCAACACGGGACAAGGCCCCCCCTCACACCTCCCCGGGAAACCGAGGAACGAAAAAGCGACCATGTTGCGCCAAGGGTCTCGTTTGGGGGCCCTGTTCCCGCGTCGCTCATCTCTCTTCCGTGCATCCCCTGGTCTGGTTTTCCCATGCAAAAGGGTCGGTCCCCGATCCTTGACGAGCCCATGATGTCGGGCATCCCAGCAGGCCGGCTCGCAGTCTCGAGGACCATCGAGCGCTAAATGAATTGGTGGTGTGCTTGGCGAACTTGTCTCTGTTTTTTTGCTCGCTCTGTTTCCCATTTTCATGTTCTTCTGCGCGGGTGAGATCGATGGTCCCTTATTTTTTGTCTCAGAGTATTTTCGTCAGAACCGGCGTGGCGGTTCCCTCTGGTCCTGGTTTGTCTTGCCTAACCCAATGGTGGCCCCCCATTTCCCGGGAGAGAACGAGAAAAAAGAACAAATCGAAACCCGATTCCGTGCTGACGTCCCGCCCGCTGTTTCTGTTTCTGTTTCGGCGGGAGCCGAAGCCAAATCTGACGGGAAATCGGGCGGGGACCACGGGTTCGTTCCAGTCGCTGGGGAAAACGGCGGTAGGCGAGACAAGCCCCCGGCCCACAAGCAGCCGCAGAGGAGCGAGGTCCTGTCGATCTCTTTGGGAAGACGCCAAAAGCGGACCCGGGGAACTGACGAGAACTTCCTTCCCGTCTCCCAACAAGCCGAGGCCGGTAAGGTGAGCCCAGGGCTAGAACAAACAAAGCACCCACCGATGCCAAAACCTTGCCTTCTCGTTGCCGCCGGCATCGTGAGAGGGGAGAAGAAGAACGCAAGGCTGATGATGACCCGGTCCTCTCACCGTTGCGAGTATGCCACAGTGACAAATCTGCGGGCGGGAAGAGACAGACCCTTGTCTTATCGAATTTCCTTGCTGAAGGATTCACCGTTCTGCGAGCTGTTGAGACCCTGAGAGAGGCTGAGGAACGAAGAAGAACTGAAGAGTCCACGGACAGGCGCCACTATCACCCCCTTCATCAACAAGCAGCACGCGAAGCTGCGCGCAAAGCTGCGCGCAAACATGGAAAGCAAGAAATGCAGGCTGCTGAACGCCTCTGCTTCGCCATCTCCGGAGAACCACCCCCCGCGCTTCATCCTTCTCGACTCCCTGAAGCTCATCTCATCTCGTTAGGATCGAAAAATGGCGCACGTGGGAATGGTACCAACAGCAAAGCCTCCCCTTTTTTTCATGATTCGCGCGGCTTGCTTGCTTGCAGAACAAGAGACAGGCGGGGGGTAAGAGATCGACATCCTTGTTCAACCCCCATCCGGAGCCCCCTCCGTCCCAAGCAGGGCCGACAGGCATCAGAAACGCGCCCTTTTTTCCTTCCTCCCACATCGGATCTGCCCGCGCGCGTGTCGTGATGAATCTCTTGGTAGTCCCGGCTGAGTAAATTATCAGTCAAGGATCTTACCCACGCGAACCCGTCCTCTTGACTTGGCAATGGGGGGCTTGGTGGGGGGTTGCTGTTGATGTTGTTCTTCCTTTCCCCTTCCATTCTGCCCTCGCTTGCTGATGTGACAGACCAAGAGCTCATGCATGAAATGGGGTCCGCCCCTGCCTCTCCTCGTCACGACTGACAAGGCTGGTGTTCCTTGCCTTCTCTTCCATCCAGAGATGATGTTCCGTACTGTGTAGTGTAAGTGGAGAAGAGCGTTGCCGGCCGGGTGAAGTGAGACAAACATCAGACATCAGATATCACACAATTGATAGTCCCGCCAGCCATGTTTTCGAAGGAAGGACCGAAAGCGGCGACGAGAGAAGTGGGGTGACCCAACGAAGCGGCAGACAGATCATGCAAAACAGATCATGCAAAAGACACCACCCTAGTCTCCGGTTAGTAAATCTCGATTTCTGCGCCAGGAGCCCGTCTGTCGTTGGTGATGCGTTTCGTCGCGTTTAAGAGCCTCCTCATGAGAGGGGAGAAGAGTTGACATTACTCACCAATGAGGGCCACGAAATCAATTCTCGGTTGCCCGTTGGCCGATTTTTGACGGGAAAGCTAGTACAAATATGGGAATGGCCACATCTTTTGCTCTTTGTTGGCTCTCGTCCGTCGCTTGCAGCTTGCAACTTGCAAAGCATCGGCCGATTGTCGACCACGAGGCAGAGCAGGGGTGGGTGGCCGGAGTAATCTCTGTAACCGGAGCACGATCCGATTCTGTCAAAAGGGACCTCCTTCGGGCAACCCGGTGAAACGTCCTCAGCGAGGAACCAAGAAAACCAAAGTCAAGCTGAGCCGCAGCTTCAGATCCGGCTTGGGGGGCTTGGGGGTGCAAGCCAAAGCTTACCCTTTTGTTTCCAACTCGGCAAAAGTCCCGATGGTAGCTCTTCCGAACCATGATCCCGGACGAAACGTTAAGAGAGCTTGTGTGCGACGGTTAGGAAGCCCGGAAGTTAGGTGGGCCTGTGTTCAAGGAACCGGACGTCGAAGGGTGGGTGGACAGGAACGTAATCACATAATGTTGGTTGAGCACCCGGCTCGGCTCCGGTTGCCTTTGCACGACATTGGCTCATGTGTGAAAATCTCCGATTGACATGACATGGTGGCGTCAAGAAACGTTGGTCCGGGGGTGGATGGGCCGAAGAACCAGAGTCAGAGTGTGCGTGGGTGTGGGTTGGCCGCAGGAAAGGACTCTGTCCGGCTTGCGGCCCAAAGGTGCTTGTAAGAAAGACCGCATCGATGAGTAATTACACTATTGGGAACTTTGGGGCGAGGAGAAATAACAGCATCGACTTTGCAACGGCCTGGTCGATGATGAATTTCGCGGGGTCGTATATCCTGTGTAACACCACGACCGCGATAAACGGCTGTTCTCGGGACTATGCCCCCCATCCCTGTTTTTCCTGAGGTACCAACTTCACCCGGACTTCGTCGGGGGCCACAGGGCGTGCGAAATCTGGATTTCTTCCGATCAGGATCAGGGAGGATCGGAAAGTTGGTGGGAGGGAGGGGGGTGAAGATTTATCAGAGTCGGTCGTGTACATACACTACATAGCAGGTACTGTGTATTGTTGTAGTGGTACCGTGGTACCGATGTACACTAAGACGGCCGCTGCAAGTCTGTCGTAAACGAGCAGCAGGTCAAGCGGGAAAGCAAGATGCGGCCTCGCCCGTCCCACGCGGCGCATCTCGCGTGTGTTTAGGCTGAATGGGCCACAACGATCGGTGGGATGGAAGGTGACCTCAGATGACGCCGAAGGAACACAAGGGGAGAATCAACCGCCCGGGAAAGCTGTCATCTTGCTCTCGGGGGGTCGGTGTGGCCGCTGCGGCGGAGGGTGTACTTCGTACACTACAGCGTACGAGAAGACGTGTGCTCCGTTTCTTCTGCTCGGTTAACGACACCTGTTCCAAAAACAGGGCTGTCGAAGAAAACACGAGAATCGGTGATTCGCGAATCATGCGCCATCGGGCCAAAGACCATCGAGATCGGATCGGACTCAGCAGCCGAACTCGCGGAGATGAACAAGGGGGTTTTGTTGCCTGGACTTGCACTGCCTGTGGCCTTTTGGGCGAACCAAGTCGCCTCTCGAATGAATCCGCAGTGGATGCTCCCGGCGGTTCTCCGAATGGAGGACCAATCTTCTGAACTTCGGGCCAAGAACATTTGGATCATCGGCCGGCGGTGACGGCCAGAGAAAGTCCCCGGGAAAGGTGGGGGGGCAATCAATGGATATTTGTAAGTACATGTACAAACTTGCCTTGCAGGACATACCGGATGAGTTGGGTCGGCAACATGCCGATACATCGAGAGTTGAGTCGCTAACCCTGATGGCGATATCTCGCTACTCAGCCCGCGTTCTGCCCGTTAGCGAGGTGAGGAGAGGGGCATGATACACGGCAGACTGCGTACGTCTTTGCCAGACGGATCCTAGTAATCCAGAGTACTATGATGAACGCAGCTTTGTTTCCTCGGTCAGTTACGAGGCCTTTCTCTGGCGCTCCTTGATCGGTTGAACCTATGCCACATGGCATACGTTGTCCGGGTTCACGAATACGGACAACCACACACACTGCTCAACACAGACCCCGTTTTGCCTGCGACTGTGACGAAGCGCGGGGATGGGTGCTTTCTGGCGAGTGACGGCATCTCGTCATGCGTTGCGTCTTGGGCAGAGGAAAAGGATCAGATAAATTGATGCCCGGATGCAGGAGCAGGCACGATGCGACCCCATCGGCGACTGCATCTGACATGGCTCATCATGCCTGCGAGCCAATCTGACGTCTGCGAGGTTGCTGCATGGGACAATGGCAAGCGGCCCGGGGGTGTGGGGGCCTGGGGGTGGCATCCGCGAGCAAATCGTTGTTGGTTCGGTCGGTCGGGCTGTCGGCAGGCAAGGTGCTGCCAGAGGGGTGAAGGATCTTTTCTGTCTTGGCTTTTGTTCTGCTTCTTCGCCTTGGAGTTATCCTGTTTCTTCCCATTTCCCCAAACATTCGCCTCTGTGTCTGTTATTATTTTGGCTTTGTTGTTGCCTTCTGATTAGAGGGAAAGCCGACTCTGGAATCATGGCCGTGAAATAACGTAACTAGTGTACCATAGTACGGAAGAGGCTTTCTTGACAGGAATCGGTCGCTCGTGGGCCCCAGGCCCCCCAGGCTTCGAGTGCCCCCTGTGAGCGACATCGGTAGCGGGGCCAGGTCGGATGAACCCAGCGGGAAGGTTGAGATGTGATTTGATTTCTTGCCTCATCCTTGGACGCGGCTGTGTGCCGCGGGGCCAATCGCAGGGTCGGCCACGTTCTGCCTGCCCATGCCCGAGGCTACCCATTGCCCGTTCAGGAACCATTCCCGATCGCAGGGGGGACGGTCCCGCAGCACGGGCAGGGTGCGATCGGCCATGTGGTTTTCCGGTTCTGCCCTCCGGGTTTGGCGTTTGGGGGCTCGGTGATGAGATGCGGCCATCTCAAGTGAAGCAATGTCCCGCAGTAACTACACGACGAAGTATCCCTCGTTGTCGCCCACGCCGTGACCCACGGGCTGTAGATTTTTCGTCATCCTGCGGCGGGCCGATTGCGGCAGGTTTTTGATTGCTGTATGCCCCATCGACGCGTTCGTTGGTTCGCCTTGTGCGCATTGTGTGGGAAAATGGAACGGTGCGGGATTCCACCGGCCTTTGGACAGGGCCTGTGTCTCGTCATGTGGTGTCGTACTGTGGGTGGTGCGGTCTGCAGGCCGCGCAGGCAACCCTACCCTACCCGCCTACCATTGTCAGAGCGCAGTAACGTTAGCGACCGACCGACCCGAGCAGAGACGAAGCGATTACTCGACCCCCCCTTTTCCCCCGTCCGCCATCCGTATTCCGGTCCGCGTGTTTTCGAGCAGGGCTGGTGAACAAGAGCGTCCCAATCAGACGCTAGAAACTCTCAGGTTCTTACCCCACATTCTCTGACCGGCTTCCAGCGTTTTTCTTCTTCCCTCGCACAACGGGAGTTGCGGTCCCGGGACTGCTTCCGTTCAGGGAAAGCTGGAGGTCGTCGACCCGACAAATGCTCGCCGCAGCTCCGGCATCTGGTGAGATGCCGGCCGATTTCCATCTTGACCAGATTCGAGCTCCCGCGTGGCAGAATCGGCATGGGACGACGATAAAGTGGCCTTTCTTCACATTTTTCGACCCGGCTATGCTGGATATCTTCTGTTTGGGAGAAAGATCCTATTTCTAGTATGGGACGGCTCCGCTGCGATTTTGCCCTGTATGGACGAATTATCAACAAGCGCGTTGAGATGTTTGTGTGTGCGTGTGTGCCCAAGTACCGTGTATTTTTAGCATCTGCGGTTGGCGGTTTCCAGAGCAGTGGGGTGTGTCGCACGTGTCGAACAATGCGGGTCTTGCCATCGAAGCAGTCACCCCATCTCCGAAATGAAGATGTCCCAAGATGTCCTTCGCAGGAACACCTCCAGCGACTTGCTGCTCTTCATTCCGCGCCGGGGTTCCGTTGCGGAGTTCGTCGTTCTAATGGAGCACGGCACGCCCGATTGGCCCGTCCAAAAGTTCTTTTGTTCTTCGTTCGCATGGCCTCTGAGGTCGATTCCGTGCTCTCGCTGTACATCGAGTTTGTGGCCTGCCAACCTCTGCCATATCTCCGCAGATACCACCGCGCCGCTTCGTTTTCCTTGAATAGTGTAACTGTCCGGTCGATCACCCCGCTGACCGTTTTTGTGCTGGGCTTCTTCTGCTGGCTGCTCTTTGGGCTGCGATGCCTGGTTGTCCTTGTCTTGCATCGACTTCCCATGACAAGGTTCGTTTCTGGTGAATCCATTTTTTTACCCGCTTGTGAGTTTCATGCATGGGGGGAAGGGAAGAGTGCGTTCAGTTGCCAACCAGGGCCGCCTGCCCTGGAAATTGCCCGGCAGTGTCCGGTTTCTGCGCATTTAATCTGGAACAATCTGATTGGCTGGCTGGTCTAGGGTCTCCATTCGGTTGTTGCTGTCTCTTTGGGAGCTTGGCTCTGGCACCACGCCCTTCGGATCTGCCTGGGTGACTTTTTTTCTCTCATAGCCCGATGCAACATGTAACCGTTCGATTAGCGAGCAAAGCGAACACCCAAATCGCCCGTCACCCGGGCAAGCGCAGCAGCGCCACGACCATCGCCTAAAACTTGGCTCCGCTTCGCCCTTTCATCTCGTGACCCTTACCCGGGGAGAAATGTCCACTCACGGGCTCAGAAGCGGGTTCAGCAGCAGGGACACCGACAGATTCGATCGTGGAAGCACCAATAGTGTAGTGTAGCCAGCTTCAGCACTGGAGCAGGACTCCGAACAATACTCGGACGCAGCACACCCAACACACACCCGCCGCAGATCGATTCCTCGATGTTCCTATGGTCCCGAGTCGTGCGTGTCTCATTTAGCGCTATCCTCAATGCCCAGACTCCGCAGCGATCAGGCCGGAAAGCTGAACGGAAGTTGGTGTTACTCGCAGAGCCATCCATTCTAGCGAAGCAGTGGTTGAATTAATGACAACTGCCGCGCCACCCGATGGCATCCTGGCCCGGGCTGATGGGGGGTCCCACGCCTTGGGCAAAACCAGATCGCTCGCTCTCCATTCCCAGGTTCTCCGTTCCCCACCCTGGGCTTTCTTGTGGGCCGACCGTTACGAACATTTTGCCCGAGACCCGCCCCCGAACGCCGAAATGGGGAAACAATTCTCCTTCCCAGCCGCTTCGACCCCAATCGAGCGAGCTTGGGCGCTGGGTGCGTTGTTTGTTCGCAACTGCATTTTGGACCGGTGCTGAAGGGGTCCAGTTACACGGGGCACAGTACGGAATCACCACGCAGCACAACACAAGGATGGACAGCCGCCCGTGGCCATCATCGGGGGGATGAAAGGGGGCGATCGTCCAGATTGTCTTGGCTGGTGAGACATTTCCTTCTAGAAAATCTCGCCAAGACGGAACCCCCATCGCACAGAAACCGATGAAGAAATGCCCCCCTCCTTGTGTGATCCAACAACCGAGAACAGCGTTTTCCTCCTGGCGGATAATAATGGCCAATGGCCGAGGTGGATCGAGCAATGCAGCACGAGATTATCGATCGAGCACAGCCAATGAGTCCCCTGTGTGACGCTGAACAATCGGCACAGAGGCGCTTGACTCGGGCTCCATCGAATCGCCGGCCCCCGTTGGAAGACGTTCGAGGAACCAACAGGCCGACTCCATATACATATAATATAGCACGCCGAACCACTGTACACAGTACATTGTAACCGAGAAGGCTCGCCGCCCGCCTCTTTTACGGGATGACGTTTTGCCTCCTCTTACCTCAACTTGCTGTCTATGGGGGCGCACAGATTCGGAATGCGCTTGGATCGGATGATCGCAGAGAGTCGTTGCGAGATCTCGATGCAGATGGAGTGAGCGGCGCTAAAACTAACGGCGTTTTTACCCGTCAGCCCGCCTGCTTGCCTCTCGGTCGGAGCTGGGTGGCACGAGTGGACGACAACCCTGAAAGAGTCAGCCACTTTGATGTACATAGTAGTCTCGCGCGCTCGCGACTACCGAGTTAGCGGCTAGTGAAGGCAAAATATAGCCGGCCTAGCCTGCCAAGAGCTCTCGAACGGATGTTTCGTCTCCAGTTGGACCCGCAAAGTCGAGTCGAGAATTCCGATCGATCTAGTTGTCGTCATGCGCTTTGTCGATTCGATTCCATCGAGATCAACCGGGCTGGTGGTACCAGGCCAACTACACTACACGTATGATGGATGTTGACCACTCCCGCCTCTATCTCCCTTCCCGGCCGATCGGGTCCCTCTTCCACTTCTTACATAGTATTCAGCTAGAGGCCGTAAATCTATCTTTCTGTGCATATACACAGTAGTTACGATGCATGTGAAGTCAGGCTGGAGCAATGCGCCCCCTGGGTGTGTTCGCTCGAAATCCCACTCGGAAGCTTGTGGAGCATCCTGTGCACGGGAACAGGCAGTCGGCCTTGAGGCGTCCGCGCAGCTTGCATGTGCTCGCTCATCGCACGAGGAAGAGATCGCGCGACAGCTGGCAGTGGCGCCAGACGGCTCCTCTTTCAAACCGGCTCGTCATTCATTCACAAAGACCAGAGCGTGGTCCTCCGCCACTATCTTCTGACCTCACAAAATGCGGTGGCCTCGAACGTTTCCCCTCCTCTCTCAACGCCCGCGCCTAGAGAGAGACGTAGGTGGAAGTTTCCGACGCTAGATTCCATGATAGCATCTTGACCGAACGTTCGTCGCTGCGGCTCCGATCATCCCCGCCTCCGTCCCTTCCCCGCGGTTGGGAAATATGGTTTTCCGAGGCAAAAGTTCCGTTTCCTTATTCGGGAGTATTCGTCGTGCATCTCGTCAGCCCGCGTGGCTTGCATTAATAATTAAGTCGGTGCTGAAATGCATGGGCATTGACACTCGAAAGGAACACAAGGCTCGACGCAGCGAAGGAAGCTCTGAACGAGCTGAGTCCAGCGACGGCGCAATGCGGATACACTTGTACGTAACGCTAGAGTACGAGTAATGTTCGGAAACGGCACTTCGGCCAAGTAAAATGGAAGCAATGCCAACCGTCGAGTCCGAACGGAAATGCTGTTTTCGTCCGAATCAACGAGTCAAGAGCAGGTTGACCTGTCGAGCCTGTCAGCCCAAGAGTCATGCAATTCTCCAGCTCCCCGCTGAAACTATCCTGGAAGAGGCGCCTCGCCGCGCTTCTTGCCTGCCCGACTCGAGCCTGGTGACATCAAGACAAGCCGCATCGGAGAGCACACCAAAGAAACGGAACACCCTGGCACGTAATGAAGGCTTGGCGTGTTTGGCATCCTGCCCTCCATCACGCAGACCCAGTCGCCCAATTGTGAATGGGAAACTGGACCGGGGGGGGAAGTGCCAGGGTAGACCCGGTCGAGGTACCTGGTCAGACTCACCCCCAAGACAAGGAATGGTGAAATGGGGGGAACGGCACGTTCCCACAAACCATTTCCACGGGAGCCCGGGCTGACCCACTCTGATCTCGATCGCCCCCCTCACCCGTGGACCTTCGTCGTCCACACAGTGCCCACCGTCCCGAATGTGGGCCCCGAGCGCGGCTGCAGGCCCCCCCCTGGCGACAGCGAGCTGGGTCAATCGAATCGAAAACACACAAAACCGCAGCACCCGCCACCGCCTGTCGGATTCCTCCTGCCTTGCAACCCTCACCAACTGCTCTCAGCGACCACCTGTTTCTGAAGCTTGTTGCACCGAAAAGGGATATTTCGAGTGCGACCTAGTCTCACAACTGCTCGGGCGCTTAACACAAGGCAACTAAGGAATAGGGAAAGGGAAAGAGCAAGAAGAAGAGGAGAAGGGAAAAAAGAAAGGCGAAGCAACCAAAGAAGCAAGGCTACGGACTAGACCCGCGACCCGACCATCTATCTGCCTCACGTACCCACCACCGGCCGCCGCTGCTACCACCACCCCGGCGCACTTAGCAGCTCTCTTGCACTCCGCTTGCCCATTTCGCCATACTTCGTGCTCGCATGGTGCAAAGCTCCGCGTTGTGATCAGGCTGTTGGAGGAGACATCATCAACCGATTCAGCATAACCCGTGATGGAAGCGGGTGAGTCGGGACATAGGCAAAGGTTCGTAGCACCACGCCTTCCTCCATTCATATTCCCCATGCCCCATACCCGACGCCCTCCTTTTCACTTTGCCCCAAGTCCACAACGCCACCATGGTTGCTCCGGGGCTGGTCCAGATCCTAACCCACGCTCCTTTGTGTAGTGGAAACCCAGTTGCCAGCAACGCCGAACACTCAGACACGAGATCCAGAGAGCACGTCGAGACGTCACACAAAGAACGACCAAACATGGCTACCGCCTCACTGATCAGCCCAAATACATCCTACCAACATCACCAACATCACAGCTCATATAGCTCTGGCTACCCGTACTCGGCGCCGACCACAGCAATCCCCGGCATGATCTCACCAGTCGAGCCCCGCCGACCTTCCGACGGGTCCGAACCCGGCCACGCACACAGGCAGTCGCTGCCATCGATCTCGGAAGTATTTAGCGACAGGAAACCACTTGGGTATGCTCCGCCGACGTCTGCCGCACCTGGGCATCCCGCTCCGAGCCTCCCTTCTCCCTTCACATCAGCACCTCCACCACGGCCGTTCTCCGACCTTGCTAGTCCGGACAAGAACACATCGCCAAGAACGTTTCAGCCGACATCCTCTGTTTACCCCCGCAGCGACACGCTCCCTGCTTACTCCGACCCTGCGCGACACGCGCCGGGGCCCTCCAGTCGGCCCGTTCCCCCACCATTGAACACTTTCCCCGGCCAACAACCGTCACCCCCCGTGAAAGTCGAGCAGCTCGAAGCAGAACAAAGACACGCCGAATCGCAATCACACCGCCCGCCACCACCACCACCGCCACAGCCGCAGCACCCGTCCTCGAGCTTGTATGGGGACAGTGGAAGGCTTCCGCCGGGACAGCTCCCGTTGCCAACATATCCCATCTCGCCGAGACATGGGGCACCACCTCTTCCATCACCATACGAGCAGCAACGACCACCTGCTTACGGGGAAGAAGCCGACTATGTCCACCACCGCCCATCCGACTACAAGGCCAACTTTGACAAGCACTTCCAGACCACGGGTTATCAAGGTGCGCTCGAAGCTGTAAGTTTTGACGTGTGCCCCGTTTCGGTTTATAATTGATACCCACTTGATGAACAACTGCTCACCACCAGCATTCAGATCTTCCGGGCTTGTCGCACCGGATACGACTTCGCCGAGGCGTACTCTACTGCCGCGCAAGAACAACAAGGCTCTCAACCAATTCCGTCAAGGATGCCGACGGAAAATGAAGTCACCGAATTGCTCAACAATCTTCTGTATGCGTCCAAGAAGTTGGAGGATATCCGAGATATGGTGCAGCAAAATCGACTTCGGAACGAACGCGCGCGCGATAGCACCGGCCGCAGCCCCGAGGAGGAAGACGTGTCTATGTACGGCGAGGGGATGAAGCCGGCTTACGCGATGCACGAGGTCAAGAAGCGGCGCGGCGTAAGTAATCTCCGCTCAACACAAAGCACAAAACAACACAGAGTGCAAGCCGCTAACTTTGCTCGCCCACAGCGTGCGGCTCCTCCTGGGCGGTGTCACAGTTGCAACAGGGTGGACACACCAGAATGGCGGCGAGGTCCCGACGGTGCCAGGACCCTCTGCAACGCCTGTGGTTTGCATTACGCGAAGCTCGAACGGAAGCGTCAACTCGACCAGCGGTCTATCCGGCCAAAGCCCTCCGACGACCGAAAATAAAAAACTGCGACCATTTCCCCCGAACCATTACCGACAACGATCGCGTTTTCTCAAACCGAGACCCCCCCTCCAACTCTGGTTCCCGGTTCGCTCGTTTTCCCCTCTTCAACATGGGACGGCTTCGGCAAAAGTTGCTTGATTTTTTCTTTTGGCCAATGAGGGGCCCGTGACACAATTACACACAATCGTTGATTGTGTTACCTTGTTTTCTCATTATCTCGTTCCCAATACCCCATGGTCTTATGAGCTTAGACCATTGTTGCATTGGATCATTGCCCTGGTCGGAAAGAAGGGGCGTGAAACCTTGTTTCGTTTTCCTCGTTCTTTTCTTGGTTATTTTTTCTCTCTCTTTGTATATACCCCATACCCTTCCTTTCTCATTATGTTCTGGTGAACCCGGGGCTGGTATAGGTTATCGGGGAAGGCGGTCAAATATGGAGTTACTACTCTTTCCCGCCTTTTTTGGCACTTACTGTTTCAACATTCCTATTCTCCCCGAATGTATTTTTTTTCTTTCTTTTCCCTCTGGGGTTTTTACTTCTACTCATGTTAACCCCCCGCCCCCTGTTGGGTAACCTTATTTACTATGCGAAGGAATGTGTGTATGGTGAGAGAGACTGTGTGTGTGTTTTACGAAAGAAGCCTTGTGGATAGACAACGTGGTCAATGAACGGAGTACGGGGTTGAGATATGTGGGGATGAATTCGAGAGAGGCAATTGGGTGGAAAGGCTCAAAAGGCTCAAGGATATTGGTAGATGTGGGAGAAGGATGGAGAGAGGGAGGGGTACATACTTTCGGCAGCACGAGAGGATTGGAGCGCAGTTTTTTGGGTGCCGAGAAAAACTACTGGCTCGTCTCGCTTCGCCTTGGACAAATATTACGTTTTCGAAACCATTCTGCTGCCTTTTTGCCTCATTGGCTTTGTACAATTCTGTGTCTACTATGGTTCAAATGTAAGATGATTTGAATTTCCAGCCTGTGAAGCTCTGTCACATCACGGGATGGATGTATTAACGAAACCAGTCTTGTATTAACTATGATGAGAGGTTGACAGACACAGGCACGGCACATCAGCCACTCACTCACCCCCACATCGGCAACCAGCATCAAATTCAAATTCCCTGCTGGGGAATCAGGAAATCGGTCGATCACCGCCGGCGCCTTTTCTCGGCACCGTTGCATTTCCTTTACCTATCTTCAACCCCCCCAAGATAAAACTGACAGGTCCCATTCCGTTCCTCTTCATCTCCATCATCACACTGCCCACTACGCAACACATCCCTCCCTTGCCTTGCCTTCCGGTCCGGATGTTACTTTTTCATGCAGGGTCTTCCTGTCGGATGTATCATTATCAGTCACTTCCCTACCTCCCCTACCTTGCCCCCCACCGAATCGGCAAAACGGCGCTGCAAGATAAAGATACGGGAAAAAGAAAAGGTGGGTGTGATGTGGTCTTGGCGGTGTGGTGGGATGGATGGAGTCGTGTAGGAGGGGCGCGCGAAAGCGGGAAGGGGAACAAAAAAAGAAAAAGGCAGGTAGGTGGTCAGTTATCTGATCGGGATAGGTTAGGTAGGGAGAGAAACGAAAGCTAAGAAAGAAGAAAGGAAAGGTCGGAGAAAATTAATGCCCGAACCCGCCCGTTGTCGTCGTTTTTTTCAGCCCGGCCGGGCGGGCCGCATGTAGGCGAGGAAGGCTGCTGAAGAGGGGGTGGGTTGTGTTTCTTTTTTGTTGTTGTTGTCGGATGTCGGGTAAGAGAAGGTGCTCTGTGTGTGTGTACTGTAGGAGCGTTTCGGTTGGGTCTTTTGGTTCCTTTTCTTTTGGTATACTAGTTTTTGGCAATTACGTGTCGTCGCTGAGACAGAATAGTTAAGGCTAAGGAGTTGCTGTTACGGAGTTGGCGAGGTCTCGCTTGTTAGTATAATTCACGTGTCGTGAGGTTCATTGGTGAGGCTTCGTAAAATTACCTAACTCGGCTGCTGGCAATGAGGTGGGTTGTCTCTCTATCAATGTTCCGTGTTGATGGAAGTCATCATTATTTTCTCAGGACAAGCCTGCTCAATGTAATGAATTGGTATTATTGTGCGAGGGATCATACTTGACCACGAGTCTGCACAATATGTGCCACACCCAAACATCACATCAATTCCATGTCAAATCCAAACACAGCATGTTCCTTCTCACCGGCCCAGCGCCTTCCCAGACACTCCGACCAACTAACCGGCTGGCCATTTCACGAAACTTTCAACTGTAGGTACCTCCCGAATCCTTCTCATTTCTTTATAGCAAAAAAAGAGGAAAAAAGAAAGCTCAGAACGCAAGCCTAATCCTGCACTTTTGGATCGTGGCCCGGGACAAACTCCGAGAGGCAGAGGTAACGCCACGCGCGAAGAAGGTCGGGCAAGCACAGGACGTGAGTGACTGTGTAACTGCTAACAAAGTGTTGCGTCCGGGGCTATGGTTGGTAGGTTTTGGCTGTTGGCTGCCTGGATATCAGGAAGTTGGAGTTGCTTGCCTGTGTTTGTCGTCAGCTTGTCAACGGGGAGGGATTATCACTTTTACCTACAGGACCTAGCGTACCAAAGTACATCAATAGGGTAATATCCGTAGGTTGTCGATTTGGGGGCGGACCTCGGTTGACGGAGATTTGGCTGATGCTGACAGTCCCCCCTCGTATTAGGGGGCTGAGATCGATCGAAGGTCAAAAAGCCGATTCCTCGAAGCAACCCCCCTGCTTCGTTCGACATCCAGTCATCCACCGACCCGTCCCAGCCTTGCCGACCGTTTTTGGTTCCTTCCCTCGCTCGATCTCCCCCCCTGAGAGTGCCTTTCAACGTTTTCCAGGGGCCCCCTAGACACCTGTCGAGATTTTGTCACACCTGGGCAACCCCGGTTCAACGTCCTTCTCGCCGTCCACCCCCGGTTATAGTTGCCCAGATATGATTCTGGGGTTCAGCGGCGGTAACTTTACTGATTTGGCATTCCCCGCCGTCATGAAATGTTACCTCCTTTCCGTCCCCAGTAATGTTAACTAGCCGTTCCGAGTCTGCATCCCGCGGATATCCTTCCTCTTCGCGAGACACACCCACGCATGCGGCAGCGGCGTGCGAGGACCCGACCCGCGCGGCTGCCATCACCCATTGCATACGTGAGCTATCCCGTTGCCTTGCCTTCGCCTTCTTCCATTTCCCTCCTGAGTGATCCGGGTTGTTACCTAGTACTCTCGCCTCGAGGGAAAATGGAAGAGGAGAGGAGGGGGAAGCAAAGAAAGGATGATAGGAGGAGCATCGAAGCGAGCTTTGGTCCTACGCTTGGCGCAGCTGGGGCCCGTGGCTTTCTGTTGAGACTTGGGATTATTACTCCGTACTCCGTACACAGTACGGCCTTGTGTCAGAGAGCAGCCGTGAGACGGCGCGGCATGATACGCACCCATCGCTGGGTAACATCGTCGTCAAACAGTTTTTTTCCCCGTTTCCCCCTGGCGTTGAGGGTTAGGTGGTTGGGGAGAAAGGATGATGCGCATGAAAAGGAGAGGCACTATGCGGCTGAGAGAACCGGCAGGCAAATCGAAAGCAAGACAACAGACCCCGACACCCTGGTTGGTGGCTGGGTGATCAGAAACAGATCTCTTGTCCGAAGATATCGTAAAACTACTGGCAGACCACTGAGGAAGGTGTACTGGTACGGAGGCGCCTTATTAGTTACGGAGCGGCAGTGATGACAGTGCAGATGTTCGCGTCCGGGCACCGTCTAGGAGCAGGCGATGCAGTCAGATCCAACAGTCCTGGCGCCTGGGAGGAAGTGAGACGAGATGTAAACCCGAGATTAGCCATCGACCAACATAGTATTCTCCTCGCCGCGAGAACTGTAGGTGTTTGCGAGGCTGTGTTTTCATGGGCCGGTACGGATATTCTTCGGTTAGTTATTCCCCTGATGAGCGCACTTCGAAAGGGAGAAAACGGAATGACAGATATCCTGTGAAGGGCTCGGTGTCTCATGCGGTGACGAGGTGCAGAGCGCCAGAACCCGACTAACGTTAGGCGCATCACTTTCATCTTGAAAGACGATGCAGGCCAGTCGGCCAGGTTCCGCACTGCCAGATCGAGGCTGATGCGTGGCACGAGGTGTGAAATGCAGCCCATCTCAAGCCCATTTGCAAGGGGCCGGCACGCGTCGCTTGTGCAGCATTCTCACTGGCTTCCACCTATACCTGTTTCGAGGTGCGTGTTTCTACACGGTACAGAACACCGACCGGTCTGTCGCGAATCAACTGGGGAGAGGTCGCTAAACTGTAGTGGCGGCAAGCGACATGGTGGCACGGAACAGGCCGCCGAATCGGGAGCTTGCAGCCATCTGACCATTCAAGCACCAGGTAAAAAGGGAGACGGTCCGACGATGCGCCCGCGGGGCTGAACCTTAAGTGCTATGTGCACTGGAGGTGGTGCCGTAAGACGGAAAGGAACCTGAGGCTTGCCGGCGACAACATAGCAAAAAGCAACGACGACACCCTTTTGTGTTTTCTGATCGCTTCGCCCGGGCGAGAAGCTTTGCAACGGTTTGTCGGCAACGGCCCGGACAGCCGGGAATTGAGCAAACAAGAGAAATCGCCACGAGGACAACACGAGGGCCGTTGGGCGCCGAATCTCTCAGACAAGACGGCCGGATCGAAAGGGGTTGGGGTGAAGGATCGAGATCTTGCTTGAACAAACATTTTCGATTCCGCGATCCCTCGCTTATTCTTGGAGAGCTCGGCGAAAATTGTTTGACCGGGTCAAAGTGCACAAATGGCCTGCCCACACTGTGAGCCCAGCACGTGGCGCGGCCTGTGGCGGCGCCTGTCGAAATCCGATACCGAAGCGGGAAGGGCGGCCGGCACAGTGCAGCCATAAAAGTGCTGGCACTGGTCGGCCAGCGTCCCGCGTCCCCTAGCAATCGCGACCCAACACCGTGAAGAAGGCGCGATGGGTTCCCAGTGGACGAGGTGCAGGGGTTTCCCTTGAGGCGCGGAAGGCGCGAGGGCGCCTAAGGATCCCTGTATCACCGGCCGATTTTTTGTAGTCAAGCCCATGATTCTTCATGGTCAGGATTTTTCAATCAACGCCCGACCACCGAGAAGCGGATGAGATGACAGCGCCGCCCGCGCCAGGACGCCAAAATCGTCGCAGGGTGGGACGGATCTTGCCCATCGCAACGAGATTAGCGAGGCGCGATTTCCCACCCGAGAGCCAACAGGAAGGCCCCGCTGACGTCACCTGCCATGAGCTCAACACGCGACGGGCCCGGCGGCAAGCGCGCCCAAAACCGTCGGCCGGCAGATGGAGATCGTCCAATCCGAGCGCTCGACCGGCCGGACTGGGTGGGGCTGCCCGCTGGCGGAGGCCTGGGCCTGCTTGCTGTCGGTGACCTTTTGGCCCGCCCTTTGCTGGTCGGGAAAGAGCTTCTCGGCAAGCTCGCAAGGCAACCACCGTGCTCATGCAATGATCATGCAATGCACGTCTCCAAAAGACCAGCGCCAAATCGGGTAACCATCGCCATGCAAGATCAGCCAACAAGCCGCTCTGATGAGCCTTTCTCGGGCCAGAATGCAACCCGGGAAAGCACAGGGCGTCTCTCGGTTGTGCAGGTGCCAGCAAGTCAGCTTCGGCGCCCTCGGAGACCCGGCTCCCTGACGGAAAACCGCGCATCAATCTTTACCACGATAGGAAGATGGATGGTAGGGAGAACCGTTGGCGCGGGCTCCCGCGGAGGTGCACTGATTGATAATGGACAGGAAACATCGGAGAAAACACGATCGATTGAAACTCGGCAAAAGAGGGGTGGGGGAGGGGACAGGGAGCGATTGAATCAGCAAATATGCCCTGCAATCCGCTGGCATCGGCGGCCGGTCGGTCGGCTGCCTTGTCGTACACCTGCGCCCAGTCTCAGACGGCAGAAGGAACTTTCATGCGAGTTGCGTCAATCGCTGAGCCTGGGGTACGGACGGCGGCACGATTCACTGGATGGCTTTCGGGTCCTGGTCGTACCAATGCATGACCGGGTGCTAGAGAGACGGCCGGCTGCATGCAATTTTGACAGCGAGGAGTTGATGCCGATGCCGGCGTGACGATTGACAGCGCAAAGCCCAGGGAGGGCATTCCAACAAAGTAACGGATCGACGAAGTAGTGGATGTCCGGTGATAACTAACTAACATCAGGAATATTTCGGTCACATTTGAGAACTCTGGGATGCTCGCGCCTCCTACTGGTCGGCAACGACGACGGAGCTAGGGCCGGAGATGTCAGCACCGAAGTCTCGACGTCGAGAGCGCACCGGAATGGTCGCATCGAGATGTCCAAAGCACGGCACTTTCTTTTCGCTCGCATCCACTACTTATCGCCGATTCTACTGCCCGTAATCACGGCTCAACACTCGATGTTACCTTATTTTTACCGTTGTCCTCGCTTCCAGAACCCGCATACTCGCATTTCTTTTTTTTTGTCTTCTTGTCAAACCCAGACCGGACGCGGGAAAACTAGGCAGGCCAATTTGACCAACCGGTCAGCCTGGGGTCAGTCCAGTCGTCGAATCGACAGCACCGCAGAGTGCAAACACTGCCATCTGAGGCATGGACGCCCCCGTCACTGGCACACAAGGAGGGGGGCACAACATCATCACCCTCCTCGGTGTGCATAGTTTCGACGCCGGACCCCGGGTCGAGGGAAACGAGGAAACCATGCAACTCGGAAAGTCGAGGGCACCCAGTCGAGAGACCTTAAATTGGTCACGAGTCGGGTTGTTTGTCACGTTCCAGAGCTTCTCAATGAGATGCAAGTTGCGTTGATGCCGACCTAGCTCTGCATCCCGTCATCATTTTACGCTAGTTATCAGCGAAAGCAACGGGACGGCTTCCCTCTGCCCGAGTCCCCCATCCCCGCACAAGCAACACATAGGTTGCACAGCATCGACAGCACGTACATACCACAGAAGCTGACATACATACAGACATACATACATACACACTGGTACATACACTACATCCATCCCCCGAGTTGTCCACAGCACGCAAACTGGCATCTTTTCATGCATGCATGCATGCATGTACACCCAGATTTATTGCTTTTTTCTTGTTCTCCTTCTTCCCGGTCCTCCCGTCTCTTGTCTTCCTTCCTTGTTGACGTGGCCAACATCTCGCCCAACCCATTCCTCCTCTCGTCATCCTTGACCCTCTTTCCATCCCTGCTCTTGCTATTATCTCCCTACATTGTGTGTCTCAGATACACATTGCGCAACATGAATATTTTGTTCGTATGTATGTATGTATGTACATAGGTTTGGTGGGGGGAAAGGGGACCGAGGAAATGCGAAAGCGAGAGTAGAGGGAAGAACGGGTTGTTACTGTTACATAGTTACTATAGGGAAGAGAGAAAGGAGAGTGAACGAAGAGGTTACCGAAAAAGGAAAATAAAAGAAAATAATAACTAGAATAAAAAAGATACTTTGTCCGGCCACAAGGTCTCGTGCCCGTATGTAGTTGTTCAAACTCCCATTTGCCGCCCCATCCATGAATGACCATGATTGCCCTGTCCTGTCCTGTCCTGTCCTTGTTCTATTCTATCTGCATGTGTGCCATCCCGCAAATCGATCTTGCATGACGATGGGGTCGATGAGCGAGCCCGGGAAAGCTTTCCGGGCGGCCAAACTGACGACTGGACAAGGGCCCCGGGAAGGGGGGGCATAGCCCGGTCGTCGAGAGCGGGGAAGACGCTGTTTTGGTTGGTTGATTGGTTTGTCGATTGGTTGGGTGGTTGGGTGTTTGGTGTGGTGTGGTGTGTTTGACCTTTGTTCGTTTGACACTTCGGACTTCCAGGGTAGAGCGGGGATCGGGGGTCGTCGGGGAAGGGAAGGAAAGGGAGGGTAGAGGGCGTAACGGTGATCGAGAGGGTTTCAGGTGTTAGGGAGGGGATCCTTGACTTGACTTGGGGGGGTTTGAAGAGGAGGGTGTTGAAGACAGTATTGAGGTGTGAGAGACGGACTGTGTGAGTTGCGGTCAACAGTAGCAAGCAGTCAGTCGCGCGGGTAGGTAGGCCAATGAATGCACCTTGGGAAAGTTAGGGAAGTGTAGCCGGGTATATTCTCCGTCCAACACCTAGCCCCGGTTTGCCCCGGTGTGAGCGGCGGTGAAGAAGGGAAATTAAGACACTTGATAGCACAAAGCTGTATATCTTGGGCAATAACTACTTTTTGATGGCTACCCTCAGGCTTAGATCACCGAGGTGCACCTACGCTTCTTGTTTCATAGCTAGTGGCCAGGGTTAAGCGAAACGATGCCTTCAAGGTGGAATACGCAAAGACTGTTCATGTTCGGCTGTGCTGTATATAACGTGTACTATCATGTCTCGTGTACGGAGTACAATATGTAAGGAGTAGAAAATCTTTGAAACAAATAACCGTATGTATGACTACGCGACGCGACGAGGAGAATGCAATGCCAAAAGTAATGAGACGGAGGATAACGAGACAGGAAATGAAAAGACGACCACACCTGCTAATACTGAATGAAATGTCCACTTAAGGAGAACGCAAACAAGGACTGACCGTCCGAGTAGCTTCTCTTCTCTACCCTTCTCTTAATACCCCATTTCGTAGCCCTCGATCTCATCCACGCTTTATAACCCACAATTCAACCTAACATAATCCAACCGAAAAAAAAATAAAAATAAAAAATAAATAAAATAAGAAGAAAAGAAAAAAACAACATAGAAAATCCCCTACAAAAACCTCCCCAACAACTCCCTGACCCCCCTAACCTCCCTCCCCCTCCCCCCCACAACCTTCCCGTTCCCACCACACCCACCCTGCTCAGCACCCCCCTCCCCAACCCTAATAACAGCCTCGACCAAATCCCTCGTAATCTCCTCCCCCACCACACTATCCCGTGCATACCGCGGATGGGACGCGACGAGTTGTCGAATCCAGCGGGCGGCTGTGCACAGTTCGCCGCTAGCGCGTAGACGGATGAGGTCCAGGTAGCGGGCGAGTTGGCAGCGGGTTTGCACGTCGATGTTGACGGAGTCGAGGTAGGATTCTACGAGGGGGATTAGGCCGGGGAAGAAGTCTTCGTCTTCTGTGTCATCATCTTGTGTTTCGTCTGTTTCTGTTTCTGTTTCTGGGGTGGAAGTGGATTGGGGCTTGGTCTTGAATTTCGTCGCGCGGGCGTAGGCGGTCCCGTTGATGATCTCATTGACAGACATAAGACGGTACTCATCCTCAACCGGCCCCGTCGGGGTAGGCGGACGGCTGGGGTTAGTAGTCGGGGTCGACGCCCCCGACGCCGACGAGCGGGACGGACGGAAGAGGTTACGGCGGAAATAGAAGCGGCGATCGAGGACGGCATCACGGGCGTGGGCGGTCTCCATGTTCTCGTCGACTCGCTTGATGGGGATGTAGAAGTTGAGGTTGTAGCTGAGGATGACACGGGTGATGAGCACGATGAAGACGGCGAAGGCGGCGTTTTCGAAGTCGGTGATTTGGATCTCCATCGGGCGGAACTCGACCCGCCAGCCGATGCTGTTGTCTGCTGGAGGGGGTTTGAAGCGCATGTGCTGCCAGTTGGTGCTTTGGATGTTCTCGAAGTGGTCGGTTTTGTTGAGGTCGAGTTCTTGTAGGTCTTCTGAGAAGATCACGATCGGGTCGCGGATGAAGAGGTGGGCGAAGTGGGTTGCGAGTCGGTCGTCCATGCCGCCGTCGACGAGCTGCTGCTTGATGCTCTCGTCGATGACGAGGTCTGGGTCGAGGTACTCGGGGCGTAGGCGTGGGTCCTCGGAGATGTACGTCGAGTTGGAGGCGTACCGCGACTTGGGGATTCGCCACCGGTCGTTCACCAGCGGCTTCTCGCCCATCTCCTCTGGCGTGCGGTCATCGACGGCGTTGCTGATCTGGTTCCACCGCACATCCGTGTCGGCCAAGAAGCCCTTGTAGATCGGCGTGGCCGCCGTGAGTGCCAGCATGATGGGGCCCAGCGGGCTGAGCTGGTCGTACATCTGGCGGCCTTCGGTCAGGTTCTTGGCTTGGAAGGTGATCTGTAGGCAGCAGCTGCCCATGCCGAAGGCCATGGCGTCCATGTGGATGAAGTTATCGGGGGCCGCGCCGTTGCGCACATCGTCATCCTCGGGCCACTGGTGCAGGTCGTAGTTGACCGTGGGGTCTTTCCAGGGCCACGGCGTCAACTCGTCGCGGAAGACGGGCACGTTGACCTGGACCTTGCGGCCGCGGCGAGAGCGGATGTTGGCGGCGAGCGTGGGGAAGCGGATGTGCGGGTTGGCGATCTCGTCGGGGACAAACTGAGACCGCAGCCGGGAGCCCGAGGGCGGATAATGCGGGCTACTGAACACGCCGGGGCTGCCGAGCGTGGGGAAGGTCGTCAAGGTGATGGGGTGTTCGTTGGGGCGCATGTGTTCTTTGGCAATGATCCTCCTATGGCATATCAGATCAATAAACGGATCTCATAAAAATACTCGGCTCAAAAAACCTACCTCAGCTTCATGTTCGGCTCAACCTCCAACAGCTCCTTGAACTCAATCCCCCACGGTTTCCCTGGGGTAGCCTCAAGCATGAACCGCCCGAACTCAGGGTGGAACACCGGAGGAGGCTGGCTGAGTCTGGAAAGTCTCGGTCAGCTCAAACCGTTCGTCATGTAGCAGATAGGTAGGTAAGCATACTGCGCAGCAAAACCATTAGGCGTATGAGCAGCCTTGGCCAGATCCTTATCTCCGGCCAGGGCCGCCAGGATATCGGCTTGTCTCAGAGACAGCAACACCTTCGGGTCGTCCTCCGAGTACGTCACGACGAGGTACTCAACCTAGGTCTAGGTTAGACCGACATGCCATCCCAAAATAAGATGTGATGATATGATAGGAGCGTGGACTCACCTCATCACCCCAAAGCATAGCATCCCGCTCCTTGCCCTTAGCCTTATTCCATATTTCCAGCAGTTGCTGTCTCGTGTTAGTCGTCCATCTTGGTTCACGGACCGGCCCGAGAGATCCGAGTACGAGACTGAGCGCTCGATGAGCCCTGACAGACAAAAAACGAACGAATCGGTCCACTCACCCGGATCCCCCACGATCTGACATGATCAGCCTGCTTCTTGGCATCCGGCCAATCCAGTGCCGTTCCTAATGCTCTTTGACATGCGCACGTGGGAGTCAGTTCTCTGTACAACCTACACGTGTATGTGCTGTACTATGCTGCATGGCGTGCTCGCAGGGGGTATGACGTGCCCCCTGTCTTGCAGCAGTAACACGTTTTGTTGAAGAAAGACATGTGTGTGCGTGATCGGCTTGATATGGGGAAGAGCGGGTGGGGGCGGGGAATAGAGGGAGAGGGGGGTGGAAATACGTACAGGAGGCCCATTGTTTAGAAACGTTGCTCTCCTTCTTGACTGTTCCTGGGTGGGAGGTCCTCGGACGGTCTGTGCCCGCTGTGGATGATTCCCTGCCCGGCTACGCCTGGTTCCTCGAGGGAGTTGGCGAGATGAGATGAGCCAAGAGCGGTATGTCAACGGTGGATGCTACCAAGGATAGCAGATTGATCTGCTAGCCGTGGTTCTAGCCGTCGTCGATACTCGGTACGTCCAAGTCGATGAACCGCAAAGATCGAGGGATCTCAGATCTCGAGGTGGCTTTGTCGACTGTCCCAGCCAGGAGCCAATGACCAGAGCCAAGAACGGTGTAAGGCAGCCAATAACGGATATCAAAGACCCAGAATGAGAGCGATGCGCGAAGCGGTATGACGACGAAGGTTGTTCTATCACAGGAACCTGAAACAAGAACACTGATCTGACAGAGAACGTGCTCGAGGTGCGTATGTATGTGTGTGTGTGTGTGCGTGCGCGGGTGAGGGGATTAAACGGCGAGAGGGGAAACAGAGATCTTGATGAGCGAGTCGAGTCAAATGTCAGCCAGGCAACCCACAGAGACGAGGTTTGTCTCTGCTGCTACTGCTGCAACTGCCACTGTCGTCAGTCCACTCACTCCCTTCCGTCTAGCCCGTCAAACCTCCTCCCAGACCTCGACCTCAAGCCTTCGTCCCACGCACAGTGAGTAAGTAACTCACACACGCCCTAAAAAAAGAGCGCCGTGAGAAGGCCAATTCGTCGACGTGTAAGTGCGTTTCACCCCACGCTGACAGCCTCGCAGTCGGAAGGCGTTGTCTTGGCGGTGCAAAAGCACGAATCAGAGGCTGGTGACGTTGTCGACGGGAAGTGTTGCTGGGAAGGCGTGATGTCGAGCACGCAATCGTTCTGTGCTTCAACTGGTGCGGCGGTTTTACGCGGGGGACAAGACTTGGTGTAAGTGCGGGAGTGCGGGATGAAGATTAAGCGACGACGGGTCCCATGACCGATGGTTCGATATGAGAGAAGAAAGTTGTTGCTGTTTCTCTGTTTCTTCTTTTCTTAAGTGTCTTTACTTTCCGCCGTGAATCTTCGTTTTTTTCCCGTCCTCGGGATTTCCAGTCGGTGTCGGGCTGGATCATATACTAAAGGTAACAAGAACCCCCCAAACCCTAAAATGCCGCGGGGGTGGTTCGAATGTTTAGTAATGCGTCCTTCCGTTTTCACCGGGGGCAATCCGGGGTATCGAGCAAAGGCTTGGTATCCGAAGTGTATGGAAAAGGCTGGTTACGGAAGGCGTTGTGAAATTTTCACACAACCGAAAAGGAACAGACTGCGAGGGTGACCTCCCCCAAACGGAGAACGGGATCCGGTCGCGGGGGTTATTCACTTGGTCAAGTTTTAAAACAGGAGACCAACGGGAAACTTTTGTTCTCGGGTGCTCCCGTCGGCCGCTTTGATGTTCTCCTTTCGATGTGGGGGGAGAAGGGGCGAAATTTTTGCTAGACCCGACATCTGGGTAAAATTTCTACTTGGGGATCTCGAATGCTCGATTGTCCCGAGATCTAGCTCCGGGGACGCCGTTGCCTTCAAGAAAAGCGTATTTCGACGTAAGGTAATGCGTATCACGATGTACCATAGTACAAGGAAACAGGTGCACCACCTATGACAATGGGCTGGGGAGTACATAGTATCCGAGAAAGTTACCCCGTGCCCGCCTTTGCGGAGACATGGACATTTGACCGGCGGCCCGTCCTTCATTTGAAGACAATTTTTTCTTCAGAAAAAAGGGAAACTTTACGTCTGGGCGCGGGCTTCCGTGGGTCTTCGGATGCTGGTTGCTTAGAAATCCACCTCGGGAACAAAAATCCCCCCATTTTCCCCCCTCGTCATGCCGCAAAAAACGTGCACCTCCCAAGTCGGGAGCGCTGCAGGAGAGGAGGCGGGTGTGTTGTGCGCTTTGCATCGCATCCCGCATGAACGGCTGACTGAGGTCTTTTTTTAAATAGTATTTTTTCCGATCGAAGTTGTTCGGGTTGCCAACGGACCCAACGGTGAGCGCAAGTTTTGACATGTGCCCCTCGTTGGGAAGAGGGGCACGGCGATATGATAAGACCCTAACCCTGGTGTAGCTCGTCTCACTTTGTCAACCTTCTTCATTCACACCGAGTTCGCTTACTAGGAATTTGTAGCAAAGATCCATAATGTGGATTGTATCTTATAGATATAATTATACAGCTTATTTATCTTCCCCTCCTCCATTTTTACACTCGCCGGGACTGCCTCTGGCAAATCTCCAGCCCAATTATCACCCCGATCCATGTTTCTTTCTGACAGTCCCCCCAAAGAGATCCCAGTAGTTGACCCAAACTCCAATCCATGCGTCTGTCTGTATGCCGTATGTGAGACGTGGTGGTGTACATGTTGGTCTCTGTGAAGAGGCCACGGAGTATTCGAGAAAATAGAAATAAGAAAACATGGGAAAGCGAAATAGGAAAAAAAAAAAAAGATCTCGATGATGTGGGCTAAGCCAGTCTCTCTTACATCCCATCCCGCCCTCCCCAGACATTATTAATAAGGAGGGAGCATCAAGTAAAACAACCTAAAAAAGCCCAGCCTGGAGAGAAAGAAAGAAAGAGAGAGAGCGTGTATGTGCATTTACCGCACATTCAAATATAAATCCCCCCCCTTCCTCGTGGGCGTCAACTCAGGCATCCACCCAGGCGTGATCGGCGGCGCAGCTGGCTCTCCTCCTTCCTCGCGTGTCCACCCGTTTTTGCTCTTTGTTGTTTGACTTTTGGGATTCTTTCCATCTGAGCCGGCTTGTTTGTTTTTGGGGTTGGTGAGTGTGAGGGCAGTGACTTTGTCGGCGCCGCGGCGTTGGGCTAGGAGGGAGGTTGGGCCTGTGGGTTGTTGCTGCTGCTGGGGTGGTGTTGGTTGGGGTTGTTGAGGTTGGGGCGTGGCGACTGGTGTGGGTGGGTAGATCGTCGCTTGGGAGTGGTGTTGGTGGTATGGCTGGTGTTGCTGCTGCTGGTATTGCTGCTGTTGTTGATACGGTTGCTGCGGCTGTTGATATTGCGAATAACCCTGCTGCTGATACAACCGCTGCTGCTCCGTCGCCATAAACCGCCTCTCCGCGGGCAGCTCATACGGCCCCATCGGCGACACCGGTTTCTGCTGGTACTGCTGCTGCTGTCGCGGCCGCGGAACTTGACCCAGATACTGACCCTGCCCCTGACTCTGACCCAGTCCTAGTCCCTGGCCTTGAGACGGACCCCGAGAATGACGCTGCCCCTGCCCCTGAGACGACTGATTCCAATACGAAGCCGGATTCGCCACCTGCCGCTGCCGCTGCCAATACAGAGCCTCCTGCGACCCCCCCGGAAAGAAATGCGGCGCTGCCGGGGGTACATTTCCCGTGCGTGTCTCGGGCGAACCAGTCCGGAGCTGGGCTGGGTTCCGGTTCGGATTCGGGTTCGGGTTGAGACTTGCCGGGGCGTTCCACGGTCTCCTCACCGGCCCGTTGTAGGGCTGCTGGTGTTGTTGTTGATATTGTTGCTGCTGCTGTGAGTTACCGGCCGAATTCGGCCCCAACCCTTCCCCAGTCGGACTCGGCTGTCCCGACGGACGCCAAACATTATACTGCTGCGCTACATGTCCCAGATCTGATCCCCCAGTAGACCCATTCTTTGTCGGTAGCAGGGGAGACACCTGTGCTTTGTTGCTGCCTCCCGGCCGTTGTGGTCCGTGGTGAATACGGGGGTATGTAACGGGTGATTTTCCCGCGGGTGAGACGGCGCTGGAGGGATGGGGTGACTCGGCTACGGGGGTGAGATCCCGCTGCTCACCATCATCGCGGGCGATGTTCTCGTCCTCTTCTTCGCCGCCGGATTCGATGGAGGTTACTGATCCCTGAGAAACACGACGGTTGGTTCGCTTCGTCGAGCGCCGTCTGTTGTTGTTATTGGTGTTCCCCTTCAGCCCCGTCAAATCCCGACTCTCCCTTTCGTGCATAATGGTATAAAACGAGCCACTCCCACTCCCCGAGATGGCAGTCCCCGGCATGATAATCCCCACCTGCGACTCCTCACTGATGACCGTCTCAGCCGTCTGGGACAGCCGTGCGGAATAGGTCGGGCTGGTGACCTGTGGTTCGCGACGGCGGTCTTGGAAGGCGATGGGTGAGCTGAGTTTGCGGTTGGTAGTCGTGTCCGGTTTGCGCGGGAGTCGGAGCGGTGAGACGACGGCGTCGGGCGCGAACCCGCCGTAGGCATCTCGGGCTAGCTCGGCGCGGGTTTTTTGTTGCGGGCTTGGGAGTTCTGCTGTTGCTGCTGCCGCGGTCTGGGTGGGTTGACCAGTTGGGATCGCAGGCACTGGAGGTACTCCTGTACCCTCAACCGCGCCCGGTTCCCGAGTCGACGAGTTACGCAGGATCCAGTTACCGCCCTTATCAGCAAAGTACACCGTCGTCGCAGACTGGGGATCCGACGGAGGAGGCCGCCACACACTGGTTCTCTGTCCTCCCGCGTCGGCCTCGCCGTCCTCCGCAAACTCAGTCACCACGCTATCCCTGGACGAGTCCGGGACCGACCGGGCCGGGCGAACCGGTGCACCCTGGGCTTTCGGGATAGCCAGGGTCAGCGCCGGCTTGGTTGTTTCCCCGCCCGGTTGTGGTCCGTTCGAGTCCCGTGACGGGGTGAACACCAGCTTGGGAACAGCAGGCATAACAAGCCCCAAAGCCGGTGCCGCCTGCCCGCGCACCGAGGCAGGGGACGTAGTCGGGGTTGGTTTGCGCGGAGGAGTCGGCGGGCGTGAGGCTGCAATGACAGATGCTAGAGCGGGTGACGGCCGGGCAAAGACACCTCCACGAGCAGCCGCCGGAGCGGGAGACGCGGGCAGACCGGCGCCTTGGTACCCCCGTGGGATGGTTGGTGTCCACCCGGGGTTCATCGGGTTCCGCGGCGACTGGTGTTGGATTCGAGGTAAGGGGCTGGAGATCTGAGGCCCGCCAATCCCCATCCCCATCTCTGGACCGCTGTCACGGCGGCCTTTCTTTTTGAAGCTCATTGAATCTCGCATTCTTGCGAAGCCGGATCCGGATTCTAGATCTCCGAAGCGCCTTCTGCGGATGTAGCGGGCTAAGAGCATGAGCAAGATGCCGAGGACTAGAACGGCTGCGCAGCCTAGGGCGATGCCGGTGACCTGCGCGCTGTTGAGCTTCTTTGAGTCTTGTCCCGTGGCTGGGACACTGGTAGCATCGCCTGTAGATACAGGGTCCACGGTGGTCGATGCCGATGACGACGAGGTGGTGGATGTTGGTAGTGCAGTCGAACGAGGCCGCGTCGAGCTCGTTGTATCGCCAGAGGGAAGAGTAAAAACGGGGATAGGAGCAGTAGTACTCGCAGAAATACCAGAATGCGCGCGCGTCGACGTGCTTTTTCCCGTCTTCGTCGTCGATGGTGCCACAACCGGACCTGTCTCGGATGAGGGGAGGATCAGAGTGGCCTCGAGCGTCTTGTGCGTCCTGGGCTGGGACCTCGACACCCCGATGCACATGTTATAGGCCGTGTCCACCTCACCGGCTATCCCAATGTTCGTTAGCCCCGTCATCCTAACTAACTCACCCGAGTTTGTGTCTCAATACGTGCAATAAATACATGATCGGGTAAACTCACAGAAGTCCTCCTCATCCTGGCACGCGCCGAACTGGCCCTCCCCTGCCATACACGACGCTGCCCCTTCCCCGATCGTGTACCCCGACGCTCCGAGCTGGCGACACAGACATTGCAGCGAGGGCGCGTCGCCA
This sequence comes from Dichotomopilus funicola, assembly GCF_033296635.1. Classification (NCBI taxonomy): domain Eukaryota; kingdom Fungi; phylum Ascomycota; class Sordariomycetes; order Sordariales; family Chaetomiaceae; genus Dichotomopilus; species Dichotomopilus funicola. The sequence goes on along the minus strand of NW_026944082.1, from coordinate 144,127 downwards.
CAGACGGCGTTGTCAAAGTTACCCGCGATGAAGGACTTGAAGCAATTCTGAGCGCATGTCGGGACAAAGTTGAGGATTTCGGGTGTGACGTTGGTTGTTTGGGCGGCAGCGACGGTCGGGAGAGTGAATGTTGTTGTTGTTGTTGTCGTCCATATCACGAACCATAACAAGGATAGCCGGTATGCCATCCTCCCGAGAGACATCTGGCATCTGGGTGTGAACAGTCAGTTATCGAGGCCGATGGGCCGTGCTGTGATGGTATGATGTTGAGCTGCCCCTAGACAGGAGCATGTGTGTGGCTTTGGGTTTACCGTCGTACCTCAAAGTGAAGTCGGATCCATCTGAAGACGACGCCAATAATATCCCACTTGATAACTCCCCAGAAGAAGGGCTGTAGGAAAGAATATGACGTGTGTGGTAGACTTGCTCAGCCACGGTAGGAGGCCTGATGATAGAGACCGGCCGATGTGGGGGGAGCTGAAGGTCGGGAAGCGGCCGACCTAGTGTTCGTCCAAGTTCTCAAGTTTAAACATTAAGCGGAGATAGCCAGCATCTCCCGTCTTGGTGTGGGTAGTTGTATGGTAAGTCGGCCGAAGCGAAGGGAGCCGTCGAGAGTGTAGAGAGGAATGACCAAAAGAGGAAATAAGGGGGGTCTACTGTATCGTCGTGTCGACTTAGACAAACACCAAACAGTACTAGAAAGAGGTACTTGAAACAAGCAAAGGAAATCAGGACAACAAGAAAAAGTGATAGTGTAGATAGCACCACTAGGAGGAAAAGGGGGGAAGAGGGGGGGGAGATGAGACGAGCCGGAGAAAAGAAAACAAGAGACGATGAGATTGAGAACCAAGGGAAATCACGGCCGATGATGGTGGCCGCATTGGCGTCCTTATTTCTCTTGCCGCCGACGATGCCAAACCACTGGCTCTCCATCAATCTGCGCTGCGCTTCATGACACAAGGCCAATCCCCCCATCGCAACCACACACATCGCCCGACACACCCCTGCTCGTGCGCGCTACTTCCAAAGTAGTACTGGACGTAGTATTCGCCTCGAAGAGAGAGCGGATGGTAGACCTAGCTCGCCTCGCCAGCTAGCCGCGGGTGGTTCGCTGTGCGTGGGATGCGTCATACTGCGTCTAGCCCCTGGTCATTGAACCGGGGGAAGAAAGTAAAAAAAGACCAAGAAACATCCCGAAAGCTGCATCCCATCAGCCACACCAGATTTGTTTCATCTAGAGCTGCGCTGGCAGACGAGAATGAGTCGAGACTCAAGCCAAAACGGTGGACAGAACCTTCGACACCGACACTGGCATCCCACTGCAGCACGCCCAGTCATGATTCAACAAACCCCAACCCAAATTCAGATCCCGCCTTGCCCGCTCAATAGGAATCAAGCGATCCCCATCGGGACATCTGCAACTAAACCTTTTTGCGAGGCACCGCCCCCGCGCCTCCTCATTGGCTGCTGGGATAGATTTGGCTCTTTTGCACCATTCTTTGTATCACGGCTCGGATTGGCTCCGGAAGTTCGGGGTTGAGGACATTTGGAAAGAGGGGGGAAACAACCTGAGCGGAAAAACAGAGAGCAGCACCAGCAGCAACAGCGCGGCGTAAACAAGTCCACCCCATCGTCCAAGTTCACCGGCCCGGCCCCGTCGGCCGCTCTGAAGATGCATCATCAAAAGACCAGACGGCCGACTCATGTAAGTAGAGATGCAGCAAAGTGGCAGCGACAACAACACAACCCTCAAAAAGAAGAGAGCGGGCGGCGGGGCGAGGTGCTTGCATTTTTGTTTCAGCGTTTGCAGGTGAACCCAGCGCTCTGGTTGGACGAAAATAGCCCGCGAAAGATGCGAGCCCGCGCGCTTGGAGCAGCACCCCACTAAAAAAAGATTGGGTCGGGCGGCTAAAAATTGCTGCTCTGCTGCAGGCGCTTCCATCTGGTTGGCCGTGCGAAGCGTGGGAGCGTGCTTTGGGCGCCAATGGAGAGATAAGATAACGAGCAGGGGGCCGTGCACTCGCCCAATGAGAGAGGTCACGTGGATTGATTTGGCGCAGGAGCCAATCGTATTGTTGGGGCGGAGCTTGTTGAGCCAGACTCACCGGGATGCCAAGCCGCCGCCCTTCTGCTTTCTGTGCTTCCGTGCTGGGCCTCGACGACACAGAGACCGTTGAGAAGCTGTTGTTTGAGATGATGCGGGTTGATACTCCCGGTATGGAGAGCTGAATCGCTTGCAGTTCTTTCAGTTCCGGATTGATTAAAGGGAAAAACAGAAAAGAAAAAAAAGTGAAAAATCAGTATCTGCTATGCAACGGTTCCACGGACCGTCGAGATCAGTTTTGGGAGCCGAGCCTTGCCTCGGAAGCGCCCAAGGGGCGGCCACCTTGCTGACCGAAACAAACATGCACTTCGACTTGTTGTGATACACCGGGTTGCCGAAGCAGCCGAGGGGCCCGGCGCCAAAAAAAAAAAAACCGACCCGGGGCCGATGCGACGTATCTCCCCTCCACATGGCGTCATAGGTTGTTTCTCATTCTTCTTCGCCCTAACGCAGGTACAGAAATTCCCATTCCCTTTTTGGTATCTATCTCATGTTCTCATGCTGCGTTCCAGATCGTGACGGATCTTAGCCCCTAGCAAACTCCCGTTTTGGGGTGTAGAATGTCTCAAGTTCACCACCCAACCAGAATCTTCCCGTCCGCTGTCGTCCGGGGAGTTGGCTGGTTGAACCCTTTATGCGTCCCACCTCGGCAGCGTACACTACAGTCTCAAATATCAACCCCTTCCTACCCCGGACATAATTCTCCCTATTTAACCCGTCCACGCATCCCCCTTATCCTTCCTCCTCCACCTCCTCAGTTGCCAAGCGCGTTGGGCGCGTAGTCGGGGCGCGCCCGGCTAGATTTGATCACCTCCTGCACCTTCTTCTCCGTGGCATCCCAATCATCCGGACTGAGCTGGACCAGGTCGATCTGGTAGTGGTCGGCAATCTTGGAGAGCGCCTCGAAGCTCTTGTGGTCGTAGACGAAGCTGATACTGACGCCGACACGCCCGAAACGACCCGTGCGGCCGATACGGTGCAGGTAGGTCTCGAAATCGGGTTCCTTATCCCCGAACCCCTTCATGGGGATGTCGTAGTTGATCACCATCGAGACACTGGACACGTCGATGCCGCGCGCCAACACGTTGGTCGTGATGAGCACCTTGGAGCGCCCGGACCGGAAGTCGTCGAGTAGGGCGTCGCGGTTCTGGCCCTCGTGCGCACCGTGGAGCGCTGAGACTTTGTGGCCATCCGCCTCCATGCGTCGTTGGATCTCGGTAGCGCTGTCACGCGTCTGCGGCCTGCCGTTAACATCTTTGTCCGCGGGCTACTATCTAACTGTGGGGAAACTGGGGGTGGACGTACCCTGACAAAGATAACCGACGACCCAATCGTCATGAGACCGTACAGGCTGCAGAGCACATCGTACTTCTTTGTCTCATCCGGGCAGTCCATGTACATTTGTGAGATACCCTTGACCGTGAGTTCCTGGTGGCGCAGCTTGATCTCGTTGGCGTTCCCGGCGTATTTTCGCGCAAAGTTCATAACCTTGTCGGGGAAAGTGGCCGAGAACAGGAGAATCTGCACCGTCTTAGGGAGCAGCCTGAGCAATCCTATCGTTAGCACATTGGTAGATTGGCGGGCCGGCCTGTGGCTTTCGTATAACTCACCCCTTGACTCGGACACACTGGTCACCCATGCCCTGCTGGTCCAGCATGTTGTCGGCCTCGTCGATAACCAATACCTTCAACTGAGACACATCGAATTGGCGGCGTTTAATGAGGTCCATGACGGTGCCCGGCGTCCCCACCACAATGCTGGCCCGTACGCCCGTCTCGCGCGAGATCGAGCCGGGAATCGCCGCCTCGACGACCAAGTTCTGGCAGAACTGGCCAATAGTCTGGATGACACCCTGAATCTGGCGCGCGAGCTCTCGGCTGGGCGCGAGAAGCAGCGCCTGGGGCTGTTGGGGCTTGGAGAAATCGACACGCGAGAGCACAGTGAGGACGAAGGCGGCGGTTTTGCCAGTGCCCGACTGCGACTGGGCGATCATGTTGGTGGGCGGGTCGCTGATCATGAGCGGCAGGGCGCGCTCCTGGATCTTGGAGGGCTTCTTGAAGTTCATAGCTAAGAGGCCGTCGTTGATCTCCTTGGGCAGGCCCAACTCTTCGAAGGAGGACACACCCGAGTAAAGCGGGCTGTCCTTGTCGGCTTGCAGGTCGCTGAGCTTCACCTCGACGTCGTATGTCGATTGGACCAGGCCGACGCTATTGGCCCCATCGTCAATCGGTTTCTCGGCGGCGGTGCTATCGGCGGCGGTGGCAGTGGCGGCAGGCGCGGCCGGAGCTGCGTCGGCAGCTGGTGCGTCGCTCGGCTTGGTGATGCGGCTCGCGAGGTCCGCCATGGTCGTGATGGTAACGATCTCTGTGGTCTGCGTTGGGGGGAAGCCGCGCGTTAGCTGGGGCCGGATTGAGGAGATGTCGGGGATTTTCTGCTCGATAAAGTAGGAGATAGAAGTAGGTGGAGGTGGAAGGAACAAGTACAGCTGGAGACAATCCCGTCACCACAAAGGGCCGAGCACCCACCAAAGGTCTGGGTGTCGACAGAGAAATGGTGGGTCGGTCAAGCACCCAGGCAAGTGTGGAAACTCCCAAAGTGAAGAAATTCCAAGGTTAAACTTACAAATTGAGCACTCAATTTTGTGTGGAGTTGGGGTCTTCAATCTCTCCCAAGTTGGAGAAGGTCGACGGGTCCCTTTGAAGTTGATGTTTTGGTCTGGTCCTTTGCGCCCAATTCAATAAACTTTGGATGAGCTCTCTGCCTTGGAGCTGAGCGCGGCGATGGATGGTGGGGCTAGGCCGCAGCTGGTTTGGCGGGGTAGTTTTCTTGAGTGCCTCATGAACAAGGCGTTGAGTTACCGGCTGAGCGTGAAATCATACGGTAAATACGTAACTAGTAATTTGACATGTGTGGATGAAGTGAGAGCTTGGGCACTTTGATCAACTCGGTTATTGAAAGAAATTGGGGTCCAAGTCAACCCACAGAACAATGAACTCCGGGTCACCTAGTAATTGCTTAGACTGGCCTCACAAGACGCCCATCAACGGCTCGGCGGGAACCTCGAAAGAACCGAAATATTGAAATATGACCCCGCGGTACGGGCTTGGCGCCCGTTGGAGCGTGGACAGGGGTGCTTGTCTCAGCCACTTCAGCAATTGGTGGGGCCAGCATTGTCCGTTGCGTTCCTCCTTCACCGGGCCGTGTCCCTGAAATCCCCCGCAAACTAACAGACCCCATCGGCGCATCTCTCGGAGGCAGCCATTTCGCATGTCGACATCGCTCCTTGCGCCTTTAATGCTCAGGGTTGGGGAATCGAGCCTTTGGGACGCGCATGGGAACCATGGCTGAGGTGGAACAGGCCCCGACGTTGGGCTCGGAGCTCAAGGTTCGACAACTTTCCCAGATTCTCAGGATCCGGGAATCACGGGAGCTGGGCGTGCGCTGACCTTGGTTTCTGCAGGATGGCTTTAAACCCGCAAACGCCTGGGTCGCCGGCGGGATTGCCTGGCTCGACGACATCCAATCCTTCTACCGCGAACGAAGTGCGATCGAAAAGGAGTACAGTGCCAAGCTCAATGCCTTGGCTAAGAAGTACTTCGAAAAGAAGACGCGCAAGTCGGCAAGCTTGAGCGTCGGTGATAGCCCGACCATGACACCTGGCTCTCTCGAGAGGTACAGCATCCAAGGCCATTGGGCGTGGAGTCCCCTTTATTCCGTCCGACCATTGGGGCTTACATTGTACACAGTGCCTCCCTTACAACATGGACCACCCATCTGACGACGCTCGAAGCGCGGGCCGACGAACACGAACGCTACGGAAACGATTTGATTGGCAAGGTGGCAGATCCGATGAAGAATATGTCACTACGTTTCGAAGAACTGCGCAAACGCCATGCCGAATATGCCGAGAAGCTTGAAAGGGAACGGGATACATCGTACGCGGACCTCCGGAAGACGAAGGGAAAATACGATGCGGTCTGCCAAGAGGTGGAGAGCAAGCGGAAGAAGACCGAGTCTTCCTTCGACAAGGCCAAGGCGCAGAGCAGCTTCCAGCAGCAGCTCCTGGACATGAACAACGTCAAGAACACCTACCTCATTGCGATCAATGTGACGAACAAGCAAAAAGAGAAATACTACTACGAATACCTCCCAGAGCTCATGGATAGCCTCCAAGATCTTTCGGAGTTCCGGACGTTCAAGTTGAACGGCCTTTGGACACTAGCTTCGCAGCTTGAAGCCGGCATGCTTCAGCAGAGTTCCGGGCAGATCGACCGCCTTGGTCAAGAAATCACACGGAACCAGCCGCACTTGGACTCGATGATGTATATCCGACACAACATGAGCACCTTCCAGGAACCCTACGACAAGGCGTTTGAGCCGAGCCCCGTGTGGCACGATGACGGGACCATGGTAGTCGACGAGGCGGCCAAGGTGTATCTGCGCAACCTACTCAACAAATCGAAGGGTCAGTTGGGGGAACTGCGGCGTGAGGCGGATAAGAAGAGACGAGAGGTAGAGGCGATGAAGCGGGTAAAGCAAAAAGTGCGAGAGGGGACGGACAACAAGGACGAGGTGGCTGTCGTGTCGCAGATCTTCTCGATGCAAGAGGAACTGCACCAGGTTGACCGCAAGCGGCTCACGGTCGAGGTCGAGACGTCAACCATCACGGCAGCGGTCGGCGACGTGACGCTGGGAGCCAAGAACCACAACTTCAAGTCGCAGACCTTCAAAATCCCCACGAATTGCGACCTCTGCGGCGAGAGGATATGGGGGTTGTCCGCGAAAGGTTTCGACTGTCGCGACTGTGGCTACACATGTCACAGCAAATGCGAGATGAAGGTGCCCGCAGAATGTCCTGGGGAGCAATCTAAAGAAGAACGCAAGAAACTCAAGCAGGAGCGCCAGGAGGCCGCCAACTCGCTGCTCAAACCAACTAGCGGCCCACCAGAACATGTGGCCGAGCTGCCCTCGATGAGCCGCTCCGACACGGTCACCTCTGGGACATCAGGATATGCAGCCAGTTCCCAGCGCTCCATGACGGGACCCCTATCACCCGACGACACACCGCCTGAGCTGCCCAGCGCGCCCCGCCCGACCAGCACAGCCCCGGCGCCGGCTGCTAGGAAAAACCGGGTTATCGCACCACCCCCGACCGCCTATGTGAGCGAGCTGCCGGGTAGTACCCCGAACGGTTCGTCGGCTCAGGGGTCAGAGCAGAAGGCTAAGATGTTGTACGGCTTCGACGCTGGCGGTGCGGGTGAGCTGAGCGTTACTGAGGGACGGGAACTGGTGGTGTTGGAGCCGGACAGTACGTTTTCTCTAATTCTTTTTCTCTGGCGTCTTCTTCCCCCCATACTTATTGAATGCCCACTGACACCTCTCACAGCTGGTTCCGGCTGGGTCAAAGTCCGAGCAGGCTATAAGGAAGGCCTGGTCCCGGCAAGCTACGTCGAGCTGATCGCGTCGGCGCCCGCATCAGGGCCACCACCACCCACAGCGGCCGCAGCAGCCATCGCGCCGCAGCACACGGGCCAGTCCACCTACTCCAACAGCGGCTCGTCGATCAGCACGGCAGCGACCGGCGGCGGGAAAAAGAAGGGCCCCGCGGTGGCGCCGAGGCGGGGCGCAAAGAAATTAAAGTACGTCGAGGCCCTGTATGAGTACACGGCGCAGAGCGATACCGAGCACAGCATGGTGGAGGGCGAGCGGTTCGTGCTGATCAAGGAGGACCCTGGGGACGGGTGGGCGGAGGTGGAGAAGGGGGGTGTGACCAAGAGTGTGCCGGCGAGCTATGTGCAGGTTGTTTAGGAGGACGGTACTTAGTTTTTTTTTGTGGAGGGTGTGTCGAGGGTAGGGTATCAGGGCGGAGGGTTGGTTGGGTTGGCCGAGCATACTTTTTTGGAGTATGTGGTTTTGGGGTTGGCGATCGGGAGGTACACATAGCACGGCCTGGGGTATGCATTGGTATCGAAAGTAAGGCATATTATCTGTGTTGCGAAGCATGATAGCAGGCGTCGGCAATAAAGTATATATTTACATCTTTGTTCTGAACTTGGTCCATAGCATCCTGCAGGGGCGGAGCTATATTATTTTCAGTTGGGAAGTCGGGAGTTTGAGATTATCCTTGGTAACCCTTGGACAACTGGAAGAAGATTGATTGCGTTGAGGTCGTGAGGTGATAATTTCGGCCGTTTTTGGTTTGAAGATCAAGAGATGCTGCGCCACCACGATAACCGTGGTGTTCCCCGTCAAAAGAGAGTTACGACTACCCGTGGAGTGTCTCGGCTCCGTTGTCTCGGTGTGTCTGAAAAGTCAAAAGGCAGAACGAAGCTGGGGAAGAAAAGTAAAAAGTGGAATAAAGCGGGTACGGGTTCCACGACGGGCTGGCTGTGCTTGGTTTCCGACCGGCAATCGGTTGACAATGACGTCGGTAGTAATTTATGCCCCTGTCTATCCCTTCCATAACGTCCACACAAATCTTTTGACGTTTCCTCTTTTTTTGCTCTTTGAAGAGATTGGGTTAGATAAACAAAGCGAGATGCAGGTACCCTCGCGGGCCGCCCTGGAATGCAACTACCGAGACTAGTAACGACATGCAGCTACCCCCGAGGGGCTTAAGCCACGGCAAAAGCACGGCCATACTGGGAAACAAACAAACAACACGGGAGGTCGGTTCGTCCGGTGTTACTGGCAACACATCGTGGTACATAGGGTTTGGGTTTGCACATTGACGGGTAAAGAGTCAATATGAGGTTCCTCAGGTCGGGTATCCGTGACACAGGTTGTGTTAAGTCGTTAAGCTGAAAAGGGGAACGGCTAAAATATCGCACATTCTGAGAAATACTAAGGACTCTGCCAACTGAGTTATATACCTTTTATTATCTGTTCCCCATCCTCCTCAATGTTTCCCTTGCTCTAATACATCCAAGCCTGTCACACTATAGCAATACACCGGAGTAGCATGAACAGAGTGGACCTCGATCAGCGGGTGGCGGTATCCTCTCGTGCCTTCCCTAAATGTTTTGGACGACGAGCAACCGGTTTCAGCTGGCAAAACCTCGAGGTTGCCGTGCCCAGTTATCTCCCACAAAGAGAGTGATTGGATGATCCGCCTGCTTCCCAACGTGCCTTCCCAGTTCCTGTTTCCACACCGTGGACCGCGTGGAACTCGTGGAACTCCTAGGTAACCGCTGGTTGATCAGTCCCTTCCCCTATAATCTCTCTCCGGTTTCACGCTCCCTTTATTGTCCTCTTCTCTTTCAACAACAACCACCACAATCGTTCAGGTGTTCACTCATTCCCTTCCTTTCTCAGACTCAACTCCAACTTTACCATCACCACACTCGTTTCTCTCCTTGTTTCATTCATCATCTTGGCATTCTGCTTGGCGATCGATCCTCCCACGCCAAGATGAGATCCTCGACCCTGTTTCCCGCCTTGGCGACCCTCCTCAGTTTGGGGGCCGCCAAACCGACTGCCACGACCCCAGAGCCGCCCAGCAAGCGGGCGACGCTGCCGACAGTCACAGTTTCTGGAAATGGTACGCCTTGTGTGGAGAGCCGTGGATAATGAAAGAGACCCAAGAACGGAGATAGTAACATGACTTGCAGCATTCTGGCAGGGCAACGAGCGATTCTATGTGCGGGGCATCGACTACCAGCCCGGCGGGTCCTCTAACATGGCCGACCCCCTGGCGGACACCACGGTCTGCAAGCGCGACATTGCCGAGTTCAAGAAGCTGGGCGTCAACACCATCCGCGTGTACATCACCGACAACTCGGCGAACCACGACGAGTGCATGAAGGAGTTGGCGGATGCGGGCATCTACGTCGTCATCGACGCCAACAACCCGCTCTACTCGATCAACCGGCTCCAGCCCGGTCCGTCGTACAACACCAAGTATCTCCAGAGTGTGTTTGCGACCATCGACGAGTTCATCAAGTACGACAACACGCTGGCGTTCTTCTCTGGTAATGAGGTTATCAACGACAATACTAAGAGTACGCTGTCGGCCCGTTACGTGAAAGCCGTCACCCGTGACATGCGCCAGTATATCAAGAGCCGTGGCTACCGTGCGGTGCCCGTTGGTTACTCGGCGGCCGATGTGGCCCAGAACCGGATGCAGCTGGCGCACTACATGAACTGCGGCACGGAGGACGAGCGCAGTGACTTCTTTGCTTTTGTGAGTGCTCCCGGAGAGACAAAGACGGGGCTTTACTAACACAGTCCAGAACGACTACTCGTGGTGCAATTCCAACTTCCAACAGTCCGGCTGGGACCAAAAGGTCAAGGATTTCACCGGCTACGGTATTGCCATCTTGTAAGCTCCTTGCTGAGGTATCCAACACAGAATATTAAGCTAACCTCTCAGCCTTTCTGAGTATGGTTGCACCACCAACGGCCGTGACTTTGGCGAGATCGCTGCGCTCATGAGCGACAAGATGAGCTCTGTCTACTCGGGCGGTCTCATGTACGAGTACGCGTTGGAGGCGAACGGCTTCGGTATTGCCAAACTCGGTTCCAGCGTTAAGGAGCTGGATGACTTTTCCAAGTTCCAGAAGGCCCTAAAGGAGAACCCGATGCCCAAGGGTGACGGCGGTTTCACCTCGACCACCAAGGCCGTGGCCTGCCCTACCAAAGACGCCCACTGGCTTGTTGAGGGCTCGCTTCTGCCCGCGATCCCGACCGATGCCCTGAAGGTTAGTTACTCTTGGCCTGGGGATTGAGTATTCATCTTGCTAACAAGTTTGATAGTTCATGTCCGACGGCGCCGGCAAGGGCCCGGGTCTCAAGGGCGACGGCTCGCAGAACGCCGGCGAGGGTACCAGCACGGGAGACGCGCAGCCGGGCTCTGGAAAGGTGACGAACGCCCCCAACTCCCCGCAGTCGTCTTCTAGCGACAACGCGGCTCCCGGCTCGAACCTCGGACCGGTCGACAAGGCGCCTTTTATCATCTCGGGGCTGGTTGTGATGCTAAGCCTGACCGGGACTCTGCTCCTTTAAGGAGGTTAAGAGATAGGGATATTCGGTCCATATGGTGCCATTTGGGCCGATTGAGCTGAGGTGCTGCGGCCGGCTACCACTTCTATGTTGTTTTGATAGGGCAGTTGCTTAGCGGGGGCGGTCAGGCGGGAATTTTGCCGTTACATTGGCCAGCAGGCCATTCTTGTTAATTTATAGAATCCTTTTCTCTGGCTTTTTTTACTTTGTGACTGCAAATACCCATTCTAGGACCATGTCAGTCCTTGACTAAACTCAGAGACTACGCCATGTCAACCCTTGATTTAAACTCTAAAACTACGGCCAGTCACACGCCTCCCCAATCACCTTGGCCAACTTCTCCAACCACTCCCGGTCGACATCATCAAACCCATCCACCTCCGCACAATCCACATCAATAATCGCCACCACTCTCCCTTTCTTTTCCTCTGTCCCTTCTCCCCCCTCCCTCCCACTCTCCTTGTTATCCTTATCTCCAGGAGGAGAAGAAGAAGAAGAAGAAGCAAAAGGAACAACAATAGGTACAACAATCTCACTCCGACTCGCCCCGTCACATGCAATATGGCCCGGAAATGCGTGGACGTCCCGGACGAGTTGGGTTTCTTGCGAGGCGGCGGCTGCGCCGCAGACGCCACGGCCGTAGGCGATGGTTTGGCAGGCGACTTTGCCTTGGAAGGGACCGAGGATTAGTTGGGGTTTTTGGGTGGGGGTTTGTGTCGAGGTGGTGGTGGGGGTGGATTGGTGGGTTGGGGAGAGGGGGTCGTGGGTGTAGAAGCCTGGGTGGGTTAGTATTGTAAGTGGTTTGGGGGTAGAGGGGCGGATAGAGGGGGGACGTACCGGCCCAGTTGACTTGGTTGCTGGGGGAGGGGAGGGATTTGTAGGCGTGCCAGAGGAGGGAGGCGGCGTTGGAGAGGTTGCTGGAGGGTGTTAGTTGAGATGTTGTTCACGGGGGGTTGTCAATAAGCAGTGAGCATTGGGAATCAGGGTTGCGTGGGGAATCAGGGGTGAAAAAGGAGCAAAGAGTTGAGGGGAACTGACCAGACCTGGGATGCTGTTAGTTAGTTATCCTGAAAAGTTCCTTAACGCCAGAGTGATGAATGAGAACATCTGAAAATAACAGCACACAGACAAAAACCGGATACACTTCCCATACAAGAAAAAGAAAATGCATGTAGCCCCGTGTTCAACAACCTTCAACAAAACTCATACCCACCACGACAGCCCACAAGTCAAACAAGGCAAACCCAAACAAGGAGAACAAAAACATACCCAATTCCGCTGCTCAAAAAACAGCCCCTCAACCTGGTCCAACACTTGCTGGTAGGCCTCCGCTTTGGTTACCCCCTCGGCAAACGTCGAGGCGTCGGCGTGGACCTGGACATTGTTAGTTTCTTATTCTTTCTCTTCCTTATTTTAAGGGTTCTTGTTATCATCTCCTCTGAGGGGACTGGAAAGGGACTCGGCCTTGGAGAAAAATAACAAAAATGAAAATAAAATTGGATTGAGGCGGGAATACACACCATATTGACTGTTTTGAGAGAGAAAGGTTCGTCGATGTGTGGTGTGTGTGGGTGTGTGTGGAGTAGCGTGAAGCAGTGGATGCAGCTGATTAAAGTATACCTATCCAACCTCGCGTGGTAAATTAACCAAACCTCAACTCCAAATCTAGTGATAAATAGACCGAATCTGTCACCGCGGATAGGGAGTAACTGTAAATTCTCGGGTGAATGAGTGAGTGAGTGATACGGATTAGACGGAGGTAAAAAGCAGAAAAGTGAGGTCGTTGTGGGTCTTCAAGAATGGCGCAATTTTGTCTCCATTTCGGGAACGCTCTTATTAGTCCCTCACTTAATAAATTTCAGATAATGTTGAACCACAAACATAATACAAGGGGGTGTTATACGTTCGATCTTGATTACCCTCTGTAACAAAAAGACAGTCATCTTTCGACACAAAGATTGGACCCCTTTGTACTGTGACCTCTTCCTTCAGCAGTCACCCTGAATACATCTTTAAATTGTCAGATTTGTTAGCTAACCCCGGCCATGCATCAACTCCCTATTAAGACAACGGCAACAACAATAACAACTACGACGACGACCACTGCTGCAAGCTAGAACTGGAACTGCACACTGGAGCTGAACTGAGAGAACTCAATAAAACTCAAATATGCCACACGCAATCATATTTACCTCGGCTCATCTACAGAGTGTTAACAGCCAAAGCTCATCCAAAAGAACAAACTGCGAACAACACCAGGCGGCACACACATGAATTACTTCAATCAAAGCCAAAAAACGACAAGCCGATTCGTTCATCTGTAAAGTGCTCTATACATATCAAAGGGTATAGACTCTAAGAAGGTAAGCAACCCAAAGTAACTTCTCATATCCATCTATATCCCAACGCCGAGTCCAAACGTCATGAAATAAAAAATGTAAGAAATATAAGAAACGTCGCAATAGCGGAGTAAAAAAGGCGTAGAAAATATAAAAGAGAAGAAAAAAGAAAAAAGGGACCAAAATCAAGCATAACTCCTCCCCATCCCCACCGTCCCCGCCCTCCCAGCCGTAAACCCACAATGACTAACCCCATACCCATTCCCTTCCCTTGTGACACCCCACATCACCGGCCGCCGCCACAACGCCGTCTCTCTTATCTCTCTTGTCTCTCTTGTCTCTCTTATCTCCACCCCCCTTTTGTCTACCCCCCCAGTCCTCGTTTCTGCCCCCGTCCCGGTGGTCGTCCCACTCCCCTCGGTAGTCATCTCCCCCGTCCCCTCACTCGCCATCTCCCTCGCCATAGACAACCTCACAGTCGACACCCTCACCGGCACCACACTCTCCGACTTCCGCCCCGGCTTCCCCATCGACCCCCTCCCAGGCGGGGCCAGAGACTCCCTCCCCCCAACAGGCTGACACCGCGCACTAACCACCGCACTACACGACCCCCCGGGCATGACCATCGGGTTTCCGATCATCTCCCCCTTGACTGTGATTGCTGAGGGCGCACGACGCATCCCGAGGGTTACTACCGCTATCGCGAGTAGACCGAGGGCGATGAGCAGCGCGACGAGGGCTTGACCGCTTGTGCCGAGGGCTACGAGGGATGGTGATTCACCCGCCGCATCAGGGGATGCGGTAGGAGAGACGGAGACGGGTACGGCTCGTACCACGACGGCGACAAAACTCTGCCCCGTGAGAAACGACATCCCCGCGAACAGCACCGCCAGCGGGAGGGACACGACATGTGGCAGGGTGAGTCGGACACCCGTGGTCTGGGCGCCTACAGGGTCGGCAGAGACACGCAGGGGGCGGCCGACGGGACCGACGGGGTGGCCGCCCATGGCGAAGAGGGAGGATTCGTGGGAGAGGTAGTAGGTTGTGAGGAGGGAGTTGACGGAGAGGTAGAGGACGGCGAAGAGGAGTTGGGGGACGGCGGCTAGGACGGCGATGGCTGCTGGTGGGAGGGTTGTTGTAGAAGAAGGGGTGAAAGGGAAGCGGATCAGGGCGTGGGGGTCGGCGAGACCGAGGGCGGATAGGGAGGAGGTGGTGTCGGCGGTGAGGTGGTATACCAGCGCAGCCGCGGCGAGGCCGGCGCAGAGGGCCCAGAGGAGGAAGGTGGATAGCCAGCCGGTAAAGGGGACGCTGCGGGCCCAGTAGTGGGAATCTGGGATCCAGTACTTGGCCTCGGCGCGGGGCCAGGTGCGGCCGCGGACGACGTCGGACTTGGTCAGCAGACAGGCGCCGCGGGTGGTCGGGTCCGGGTCCTGCAGGAACGAGGCGAAGGCGTCGCCGAGGGTGACGAGCGGGCGGAAGGCGGAGCGCCGGCGGAAGAGCACGGCGGAGGTCGCGACAACGGCGATGGAGTTGAGTAGCGCGACGATGCCGAGGAGGGAGGCGTTGAGGTTGAC
Source organism: Dichotomopilus funicola (assembly GCF_033296635.1). NCBI lineage: Eukaryota > Fungi > Ascomycota > Sordariomycetes > Sordariales > Chaetomiaceae > Dichotomopilus > Dichotomopilus funicola. The sequence goes on along the minus strand of NW_026944082.1, from coordinate 129,110 downwards.
CTGGCAGGTTGGTGGTGGTGCGGGCAGAGCGAGGCAGTACTGCACTTGCATGGCCGACGGGTCGACGAGGGCGGGCGCTAGATCCCGGGCCGGGTCGGTGCCGGAGCGGCTCAACCGGGCCACACGGGTCACGCGGGACATACCGGTCGACGTCGTCTGGGTGTCGGACACTAGGAGAACGGCCGAGTACGCCGTCTCGAAGGCGCCACCGAATTGGTCCATGCAGTCCGGGGCCGACAGACGGACTAGGTCGCCGTCCACCACGCGCCGCTGCAGCGCCAGAAGGTCGGGGCGGCTAAACCCGCTGCCGTCGGCCGCGAAGTCGCCGCTGAAGGCCGCACCGCGCACAAATGGCTCACTGACCATGGCCGCCTTGAACGAGGGGGCCGTCTGCGAGACGAAGACGACGGCGTGGTACAGAATCTGCGTCAACACGGCCATCACCACAACCAGCACAGCCAGCGCGGCCCTTCCCCTCCCAATCCACTTCAGATTCCTCAACGACGGCACACCAATATCCACCCAACGCTCCTGGCGATGCGCCGCATCCACCTCAGCCCGCGTCGGACTGGTCAACACCTGGAACACATAGTTCGCGCCCGCTAGGAGCACCACCGCGGCCACCGTAATGGCAGCGTGCACGCCCATGTTCACCGCCGTCGCGGTCCCGCATGCACCGACGTACACCGCTGCTGCTACGGACGCTGACGACGGCTTCCCGGAGATGGCCACCATGAGGCACACGAACCCGGCGATGAGCACGGCTAGGGTGGCTAGCACGGTGAGTGCCACGCCGGCGCGCCAGCCAGAGCGCAGGGCTTGCCAGCTGGTGCTGCGTCGGGAGCTGCCGTAGCTGCCGTAGCTGCTGTTGCGGTGGATGGTGTCTTTGTAGCCTTTTTCTTTGCTCACGTCGTCGTCGTCGTCGGTGTCGGTTTCATCACTATCATCACTATCGCCGTCATCTTCCATCTCGCTGCTGTTGTTCCGAGACCCTGCTGGGAGGAACATGTGGTTTTCCTCAGCACCGCCGGAGCTGCTACGGCTTGGTGAGCTGGAGCTGTGGCTTTCGGCCCGGTCGAGAGATACCCGCTCGAACAAGTCGCGTTTGAGGTCGGGATCAACCTGGCTGTTGCTGCTGTCGCCGCTATCACCACGGTCGCCAGCAGAATCACCATTGCTTCCACTCTCGGGACTGACATCGTGTGCGGCGTTCCTTTCTCCACTTCCTCCTGACCCCTCCTCATCCTCATCGTCATCCCCCATTTCCGACACCGGCGCATACCCATACCCAGCCTTGGCTAGCTTCTGCCGCGCACTCGACTTGCGCGGAATGGGGATATTCAGCTCCACCTCCTCAAACGGCGGTGACACTGTCCTGCTTCTGCTCCCCATGAGATTCCCACGTCCACTCCCCATTGAACTCCCACTTCCGATCCTGCTGTGGCCCCGACTCCTGCTCCTACTCCGGGCCTGCTCAGCAATTCCCTGGCTCACACGCCGCTGCCCCGCCGCACCGCCAACCACAATAGCAGCGGTAGCAACAGCCGGCAGGCCTGGACTATACGGCGGGCTCTCGACATAAGGCGGTGTATCATCATCACTCGCCCCATACGGCGGCGATTCATCCCGACGACCAGAGCCGCGGCCGTGGCCGTGGCTGTGGCTGTGGCTGTTGTTGTTGCCATCGTCGCCACTCCCACTCCCATCCTCATGCCGGATAAAACTGCGCAGATAATCCGGCACCACATCGTCCGGACTATACGGGTACTCCGATGCCCCCGGCCCGGCGCTCTGGGTATACGGCTCGCCCGTGCGCTTGTCGAAATCGGGGTACGGGTCTGGATACTGCTGCGATTTCGGGAGCGACGGCTGCCATGATGGTCGGTAGCGCCGGTAGGAGCCGCTTCTTCTTTTTATCCCTCCTCCTGGTTGTTGTGCTGGGGAGCCCGGGATGGCCGGCTGCTGGGACTCGCCGAGGTCTGGGGGACTGTTGTTGGCGACAGCGATGTTTTGGAAGCGCCATTGGCCTGAGGACTTGCGACGTTCGTGGTCGAGACGGAGACGTTCGGCTGAGAAGGACCGGGATTCGCGGATTCTAGTTGTGTTAGTGTCTATCTGTACAGCGACGAGAGTGTGATTGTGTGGGTGTGAGTGAAGGATGGGACGACATCATCGAGGCACTGCGCCGTACATACCGTGTAACCTCCGCAACCTTCCCGTTCTCATCCCATGTGTAGCGGTACGACGACGGCCGTTGGGCCCGAGGCGGTGATACCGGCTCCATAACTAATGTATGGCTGAGTCTAAGTCGATGTGGATGGCCTTAAACAAGAGGCCACGGAGCAGGGAGACCGGCTTGCTTGCTTCTCCAAAGAGGCTTGCAGTCGACTTATGCAAGGGAATAATATAATGATAGCCCCGAGCTCGACTTTAAAGACTCCTGGTCCGTGAAAACAACTTCCTGCAAGGCTGGGCCGCAAAGACAGAGGCCAGGGCGCAGGCCGGCTAGATCACAACTTATACAACACCAGCTCATAGCCTGCTGACCTGTTGTTTTCTTTTTACCCCCATTTTTTTCTTCCCCCAGCCCAGCCACGGCCATGGGAAGGATCTCTTCGTCCTGCCGTTGGGAGTCCCATCCTGCACAACCTCCTCACAATGTCCGCAGTTGACTCAGTCAGATGCACAGTATAGCGCGACCACCGATCACTGCCCCCTCTGGCTTGTTTCCCAACGGCTTGGAGATGAGACCCATAACGCGAGCTCCCCACCCCAAGAGCTTTTCGCTGTCCGTCATGTCCCTTTTGGGAACCATTGGACACCCATGCTGCGGCCTGGTGGAAGAGTGGGCTCGAAGGCTCGGAAGGCTTGAGCTGGGGGTGCGAATGGGGCGCTGCTAAATTAAGACCCTGAGTCTTGGCAACGCCCCAGCCGTGCATCAACCACGCCGGCCAGCGCAGCGAGCGGGGCAGCAGTGGGAAGACGTTGGGAAGCTCTCTTGAAATCTTTTTTTTTTTCCGGCCCCCGAATTTTGGCGGGGTTAACGGTCCCGGAGCTACGGTTGGCCCATCGTGGTTCGATGCTACTGAATCCTCCGGTCCGTTCGGCAGCTAGTATCAGGTATCTACATGCGTAGTGTAGTTAGGTAATTCTTCACAAACTCACAACAACGCCCCGACTACTGTGGACACAATACAGCAGAAACAAACCCTTTGTTTGCTCACTTCCGGAATAGGGACGCTTCCTCGGAAACCATGTCCTGAAATATACACTGCAAGATGACAGCGCTTCCAGAGCCCAGGGATCGATCCAGTTACCATGGTCCCGGTTATAAGAGCGAGCCAATCGGCAAAGAGCTCATCGTGAGGGGAAAAAGGTCATACTGTTAAGATGAGAGTCCACAGCTGGTGAGGCTCTGTCTTGTTGGAAGGATTCTATTTTCGAGCTTGGGCCTTCGGGGTTCGCGCGTGTTTGCAGCGGTCTGCAGGTGGTGCAATCAATCGCCTGCAAGGTTGAAGCTCCCGACGATCCGAGGGCCACACCGCGACTGGGATGGGAAATCAAATTCTTAGGGCGGACGATGCAGGTGCCTGGCGTAGCCGGAGCTGGGAGGCAAGGCTCGCTCTGTTGGCTGCGATGCGGTGAAGGAGGGAGGCTTGTGAATGTTTGATGAAGGAAGTCAGTCGACGAGTCAAACGTCAACAAATGTCGTCCAAGTCCAGAGGATTTTGGGCCGCCCCACTGTATTTGGGTCAAGCGAAATGGCCCTCATCTTCCGCCATTTCTCTTTTTGGTGTTCAGCTCCAAGGGGCCTTGTCGTGTATAAAGCTGTTGGCGGGCATCGCGGCCGCCGTTGTGGTCGGGTTGTGGGTTTGCCAACCTCCTTACCACATGTCGTCGCAGTTGCAGCCAATCTCGAGCCGTGTGAGACCAGCGCAAGGCTCCCAGTTTCAACTCGAGACATGCAGAGAGGTTAGTTATTCCTAGCTTGGTGCATTGCATAATGCAGTGTTTGGTGCATGTCAGTTATTCGCGCTGGATGGGGCCATCCTCGAAGTCTGGTCAATGAGATGCGTCTTTTGGTGATTGTTAAGCGCGACAAGTCTTGGTGTTCTCGAAGCAAACCCGAATCCGAAAGACCCAACCGAACCCACGCTGCTCAGCCTGCAGGCGCTCCGCCGCCGCTCCTTCGCTCACCAGATTGATCCAGTGGTGCTCACGGGGCTCGAATACCCTCAAGGCACCGACATTTGGGAGCTCGACAGTCCCGCTTGGGCATCTCGAGCCCCGCTGAAGGTCGAGAGGGGGCCATTGTTCGCGGTGTCGCCTCTGCGCTTGATGTTTGTCCTCCGTGCGGCCCGGTAATCTTGTAGCAAACAATCGAGTCGTCGGCTTGTCCAGCCGCGTGGGTCGGCAAATTAGAATCAACGAGGTGCGCGGAAAATAGATGATGAGCTTTACACTACGAATGACGATGCGGGGGAAACTGAGGAATGTGCTCAAGTTCTTCCGGGGCAACGTCAAAAGTTCTACAATGAAGTTGCCGTCAAGTTGGGAAGGTGCTAAGGAGGTTGCATCGGAAAGCGTGACTTAATCAGCAAATCGAACCTCACTCTTTAACCCTAACCCTAATCTGTTATCGCACGCTGAGCGGATCTCGAAATCTTGGCGCGGCTGCCCCACATCGCCGACATGTGGCATGAAGCTCCACGTCGGTCAATCAAGCCCACCTCCTTGACGACCACCAGCACAAGCCGAAGCCGTATTAACACCGGGCAACCACTCAACAACCCAATCAACAACACGACCGCACGAGACATACCCCGAACCCCCTTGAGGAACATAGCAAAGTAGAAAAAAACATAAAAGGAAACGGAAAGAAAAAAAAGCGAAACCACCGCCCACCATGGACCCCTACTCCGCCGAAGGCGAGCTCATCAACATCCACAACCACTTCCACCAAGGCCAGTTCCCCGAAGTGATCGACTTCGACACCTCCTCACTCTCCCCCGAAAACGCCCTCCCCGCCCGCGTCCTCCAGCTGCGCGCCCGCATCGCCCTCGGCCAAGCCGACGACGTGCTCGCCGACATCCAGGGCGAGACCGACGCCCACCCGGAGCTGGCAGCCGTCGCCGCGCTGGCGGAGCTAGCCCTGGGCCGGGCCGACGAGGCGGCGGAGAAGGTGGAGAAGCTGGTGCAGTCGGATGCGGCTGGGGAGAACGCTACGGTGCAGGTGTTGGGCGGGACGGTGTTGCAGGCGGCGGGGAAGAGTGAGGAGGCTTTGGCGTTGTTGGGGAAGCATCAGGGGAGCTGTGCGTTTTTTTCCTGCCTGTTTTTGATTTTGGGGGGTTGAAGATTAGTTGGTTTGGGGAAATGGGTTGGTTGCTAACTGGCGTCTGCAGTGGACGCCGTCGCCCTGATTGTTCAGATCCACCTTCAGCAGAACAGGAATGACCTCGCCGTCAAGGAGGTCGCTGCGGCCCGGCGGTGGGCACAGGACAGCCTGCTGGTGAACCTAGCCGAGTCGTGGGTCGGTCTGAGGCTGGTATGTATCTCTTGTCCTGGTCATTCCCAGAACTATCCTCGCCAGTTCCGATATTAATGGTTGCTAACCTTATCCTCATGATTAGGGTGGCGAGAAATATCAACAAGCATTCTACGTCTTCGAGGAACTGGCACAAGCCCCCGCAACATCATCCGTCCGGACCCTTGTGTCTCAGGCTGTCGCGGAACTGCACCTCGGCCGCACCGAGGAGGCCCAGGCTGCACTAGAACAGGCGCTTAAGAAGGAGCCCGAACACGCCGATGCGATCGCGAACCTCCTGGTCCTGAATGCCATCACAGGGAAGGACATCACGGAGTTGACAAGGTACGCTTCGCCATTCACAGCCCCATTGGTTTCATAATCGTCCGTTAACTAACACACCCCCTCCTTCCCTAGCTCTCTGCAAAAGACGGACGCTGAGCACCCGCTCTTGACGGATCTGGCGGAAAAGAGCGACTTGTTTGACAAGGCCGCGACCAAGTACAAGGCCAAGGTGGCGGCGGCTTAGGTGTTGTTGTATGACCGCTAACGAGTAATGATATCCTTCAAAATAAACTGGTCTTGGGGTAGACAAATATTCTGCGGCATATGGGTTCTGTAAATATGTGATCGACGAGCGGGAACGGAATCCTAAACTTAAGCAAGCGGCTTGGTGGGTGGCCAATGGTATGCCTAATCTTAAGAGATGACCGTCCCTAGTGTGTGAGCCCGCGGGAAAACGACCTTATCACGAATGATCTTGTGTGCGGCGTGGCGTCAAGAAGTGGGAGAGAAACTGGACATTCCGCGTAACAAGGCAAGTTGAAAAGGTCTTGGCCATGTTCAAGTCTCGCATGTCCAAACAACACGCCTTACCTTCGGGAAGCCTGTCACTCCGAGGGGGCACAGGAGGAAGAAGGAACTGTAATCTAGGAGATTCTTTTTAGGATTTTCTTTTTGTTTTTTTGTTTTTCTTTTGAGTTTTTTTTTAGGTTTTCTTTTTTTTATTAAAAAAGGAAGGAAAAGAGAAGAAGTATTAAAAACTATTGGGAAAAGTATTTGAAAAAAAGGGTTTAAAAAAAAATCTTTTTTTTTAAGAAAAAACAGTATTGAGGATATGGAAAATCACAACAAAAGCATACAACACCGGGGATTCCCCCTCTCTAGCAGGGATGCCTCGCCAAACGATAACCCGCATCTACCACCGCACTTGCGCTCACCGAAGCTGCAAATCCGGCCCAAGGTCCCTCCGATACATAGTGCTGGTAGAAGCCCAAGATCACACCATCGCCGTTCCATACCGCCGACCCGCATGTACCGTCTGATGGCTGGACCTTACTATCATTTCCCTCCACTTGCCCCGTATGCATCCAATCATACACCACGTACCGAAGGTCGCGTTGTGTACATGTAGTAGGCGTGTCGGGCTTGAAAAGACGAACCGATTTGTGGACCAAAGCTCCCACCATGTTGCCCGTGTATGTACTGTTTAGATAGCAGGGGCCGCATGGCATATCGTCTTCCGAGGTTCGCAAGCATATAAACTTGGGACTCGGCCCAGCTGCTTCGGTTTCGAAGGTTTTGTAAACGAAGGCTACATCTTTCTTCGGCTTCAGGAGGCTGATATCGGTGAACGGTATCTCCACGGCAGCCTTGCCAATGATTCGATCGGCCCGCCCTCCTTTCCACACCGTCCCGTCCTCCCCAATTCCATGGGAGGCGGCCGTCATGAAGGCCTCGCCAGCATCGTTTTCCACAAGAACACCCGCAGTGGTGGACAAGACTGACGAATCTGCCTGGTCTCGGAGGGATTTGCTGTTGATCTGGACTCCGGGCCGAAGAACGTCGTAGGTGGTATTGTCGATGATGCCTTGGTTTGGCTGTGGCTGAATCACACGCTTGTCAGGCATATCAACCCACGCAGGCCGGTGAAGCTACCGGTTATTTATGTACCCAACAATGCGGTTAGCGATCCAGCCAGGAAACTTGTTTCTGTGAACGTTAATCACTACGTGATCCTCGAGGACGATGAAGATGGTGCGTTCGCATGTAAACATCAGCTCCAACATGCGAATGTCCGGCATGTTCTCCTCAAAACATCTGTTGACCTCGGCAGCCAGTCGGCGAAGGTTAGTGTCGGAAATTAATGCTTTGCTAAGGTCGGGGTGCCCTTCTTGGCAGATCTTGATGTTGGCGTGCCCGTGAATCTGCCTTGGGAGCATGAGAGCACGGCCCTGGCCGTCGTTTGACGCTATGGTGAAGGGCAAACTGCCAACCGTGACGGGCCAAGGACCACGGGGGAGCTGTTCGACCTGGAACAGCAGGTGGGATCGGTACCGAACTTCGCCGACGTCCCACGTTGTGGGAAAGATGCTTCGAAGCTCATTCGGGAAAAATGGCACCGACAGCAGCTCGTCGTCAGTCCCGCTGGGGCCCCCGAAGCACCTTCACCACTCCTGCCCTTGCCGGCCTCAACCTTGCGATCAAAGCTACGATGACGGCTGAGCAGGTTGAGGCCTATGCTCTTCATGTCCGTATCTCCGAGATCACCCAAAAGTTAGAAACGGACGATATTGTCCCTGCTAATCCGATACGCAGGTCAACATCCCCGACGCCGGAATATGACATATGTCCGGTCGACGAACTAACACGCGCCATCAGCGCTACCGAGAGAGCCTCACAGCGGAGCGCCAGTCATTAATCAGCCAAGCAGCACAGGTTATGCCGAACTACCACCCCCCTGCGGGCTTCCGATATATGACCCCGCCGAGAATAACGGAGAAACTATACCTCCCCGTCAAGGACTTCCCCGAAGTCAATTTCATCGGGCAGATTCTCGGTCCCCGTGGTCGCAGTCTAACAGAAACGGCTACAGCTTCCGGCGCGACGATCGTGCTACGCGGCAAGGGCTCTGTCAAGGAGGGCTGTGGGAGGAAGCTCCACGGAAGTGACGACATGAACGAGCCTCTCCACTGTCTCATCACGGCAGACAGCCGGGCTAAAGTCGAAAATGCCAAGTCGCTACTTACGGAGACCATTGAAATGGCGATTACCACCCCGGAGCACGCTAACACCAGGAAGCAAGAACAGCTTCGCGCCCTCGCTAGGGCCAATGGTACTTTTCGAGATGACGAAGGCTTACACTCTAACTCAGGTCTACCCGGAACGTTCGTTGACAGAAAGCCCTCTAGTATTCCGGTTGTCTGTCGAGTCTGCGGTGGTAATGGCCATATCGCACGAGACTGTGTAGAAAGACAGGCTGGTAGGTTGTTACACGGCGGGAGTACTGTGAGGTCGAAGACGCCTCCATGGAGGAAGGCGAGGAAGCATGAAGCTCAACCTGAAGCGCACGGAAATATCGACTCACTTGATGTCATGTACTCTAGCTTCCTGTCTGAAGTATGCGCTCGACAATGAACAGGTTTCTAGTTAGTTGATAGTTTATGATGGTAGTATAGTTGTATACACACTCTTTACAAGCAATCCAACAGTTCGTTAAAGCACCAGTAGGTACTGGGGAAAATGGAAAAATGGAAGCCGGAACTTCCAACTCCCTTTCTTGGTCTGGGCATTCTAATCCATAACCCTAACCCTTGATATCGAATAGCCAGTGCTCTCACTTCTGAGTATCTCTAGAAAGTAACTATTTGCAACTTGAGTTGGGGAAAAGAATTTGCCCTCGATAAAAAAACTGAGGTTTTTTTGCGGACGACCGTGGATGAGGCCCAACCGGGGTGCTTCTGCTGCGTGATGTTCTCAAAATCGGGAGTGGTTATGAGGGTCACATGTCATAATTATTTGTCCATTGTCCGGGTGATCTAACTCAAATAAACTCGCAACTACACAAAGACCGGAGTTTAAATGGAATTTCAGGTCAGTGGAACAGTGCCATTTGCTTTTTATGACAGAGTCGGCTTAGACCAAACAATGGTTCCCAGTCGACGCTCAAAGCCCACTTTAAACCTGGGTAAACTCGTACGGTACATACATACAACGACAACTCCAACTTGTTGTTTACCATGCTGCACTGGAGTGACTGGGCCCGCCCTGGACCCCCATCACTCTGAAACTCACAATCTGTGACGAGGATATGAACCCGAGAGCATGAATCGTAGCATAAACTAATTTCGTAAACGCGGGCGACCTGCAGTGCGTGTGGGGCCCTGGCTGGCCGCGTAATAGTTCGAAGCTAACTATTTACTATGCGCCTTTTTTTATTTCACGAAGATCGTCCCCCAGGCCTCATCGGTAGCAATTACATCACCTAGGGAGACAGATACACACCACTTTTTACCGACCTGATGGATCCAGGCGAGACGATGGACAACGAAAATGGCCTCACCTTGGCCCAGCAAGCGGCTATGGAGACCACCTCTCGACTCGTGGCGTCCCTACTCAGTGACGGGTTGATGGACATCGCGGCCGAGAACGACCAGCTCACCGCCGGAAGGGTCTCGAGTCTCACCTTGGTGAGTCCCAAAGATTGGGACGGGAGTCCGATTCGCATAACGATCTCATTACGCCGGGAGACTAGATACAAGCTTATGTTGCCGACAAACTCTGAGGAAGTTTCCCCAGTCCTCACGCCCCCGCTCGAACCAGCTGACATAGTCGGCCCCGTCGTTGTAATCCACTGCACGGCTGAATCCAATGGATCGTCGCAACTTGTGTACCGTCCGGAAAAGGTGTTTGATGTGGTTGCGCCGTGGGTTTGCCCTGACCAGGAGATGGCGACGAAGCTACGCGGCGAGCTTGAGAACTCGGCTGATAACCAAGGCATGCACCGCCATTTTAAGCCCAACCCCTAGATGTTACTTTATTTGCCCCCCACGGGTTCACGTCACTAATCATGAGAATAGAACGGTGGTTGGAGTTTGAAGCTTCTCGGCCCCATCCACAACTCGGTTCACCTCTCATAGTCTGGGAGCAGAGCCTCATAAAAGGCCACCCAACTCACCCCGTAGGTGCCCCGTTCCTCAGACTTAGCGTTCTTAGATGATGATGACTGACTAACCACCCCAGATGCATCGCTCCTTTTGCGCCAACCCACCTCCCAATCCCAAAATCGACTCCATCGAAGAGTTCCTCACCGCCAAAGTCATAATCATCTCCCTCCCCCGCGACCGCATTCACCTAGACGGACCCTTCGAAGAGTCCATCGCCCCTCTAATCCAACGCCTAAACATCCCCACCGAAACCATCCCCCCCAACCGTGTCCTCCTCCCCTGCTTCGCCGCCCAACTCCCCACCATCCACCGCTACTTCGGCAGCACCGACGCCGACATCAAGGTAGAATCATCGTCAGAGCTCCACGGCCAGCACCAAACCTCCATGCGCACCATCTCCATCCCGGACTTCCCCTTCCACCTCAAAATGGCCCTAAGCTTCACCATCACCAGCGCCACGCGTACCATGACGCCCTGGACGACCCGCATGTGCATCGAGGTGTCCGGTCTACTGGAGGATATTGTGGATCCAGAACTGCTTTGGATTGCGCGGAAAAGGGCCGCGGCGTGTAGTGCGGATCCTGATTTTGAGCGCGCTAAACACTTGTCGGTTATGCTGCGTGAGGACCCGGAGCCGAGGGCGAGTGGGAGGGGGGAGTGTTTGGTTTTGCCGGCTGCGTTGTTTGAAGTCTCCAGCCGTGGTGGCGAGGAAGAAAAAGAACGTGTTGGGCGGGCTGTGGAGCTCTTTGAGTTGGGGTCGTCCGTTGAGGCGAAGAGGGAATGGTTTCGCAAGTGTGTCTTTTTTTGTTTACTTTACCCCCTTTTTTTTCTTGGCTCTTTTCTTTCCCCATTTCCCCCTTGTCACTACGACAACCCCCCCTCACCACCCATATAACAAACAACCCACTAACCCCCCCCCCAATAGCTACACCCACCTCTACTTCCTGTCCACCCTCCCCCTCCTCCTCTCCCACGGCATCTGCCTCGAATCGCACCTCCAAAACCTCCTCGCCCGCTTCGACACCACCACACACACCCTCCGCGGTTTCGTCTACCGCGACATGGGCGGACTACGCATGCACAAACCCACACTCGCAGCACGCGGCATACGCGTGCGGTCCGCAGACCTAGTCCCGGGAGCAGTAACGTTGATTGAGGATTTGGAGCCGGCGTGGGCGAATGCGTATCATTGTTTGGAGAATCATTTGGGCGGGGCGATGAGGGGGTTGGGGTTGCAGTGGGGGGATGGGGAAGAGGGAAAGGGGGGTTGGGGGGTGGTGAGGGAGGAATTGAGGAAGGTGTTGGATGGGTGTGCTGATCCGGATGGGAAGCGGGAGGAGTTGTGGGGGTTTTTGGTGCAGCCTGTTGTGAAGAGGAAGGCGTTTTTGAGGATGAAGGTTGCGGGGGTTTATCGGGGGGTGAGTAACTGCTTACTTTGTAATGGAAGGGTGATATCTGCTAACGAAGTTTGGTGTTGTAGAGAGTGTACTCTATGCTTCCAAATCCTTTGGCCTTATAAGGTAAGTGGACTGGGTCGTCATAACCTCCCTAAGTTAGACTTACCTTCAGAACTGGGGGTAAATATGGTTGGGTTGGGGATTTTCAGACCTGAGTGCTGGAATACGTGTGAGATTATACAAAAGAAGCGTATAGATGGAAGGAGCAAGTTCTCCCCACTCAGGATCCTGACGACAACTCCGTTGTCCATGGATAGTTCTGCCGGCGGGCGATCTCGCACCGCTGGAGATTGGTTTCCTTTCGGCCCCCCGTTGAAGCTTGGTGGTCAACTGGGGTCTAACAGGCGTGGCTATTTTCCATGTTCTGAGAGGTTATACTTACCCCTGCCCTGGTAACCACAACGTAATAGACTCCCGCCGAAAGCGTCATGTTCATCTTAGACTTGTTGTGAAAAATGTTGGCGCAGGCTGCCTTCTTTCGGGGTTTGAGAGTGCAGAGAAAGAGACAGGCGACGACAGCGGGGGACGGCAGGGTGCTTATAACCTACACAACCTACGTTCAGGCCACCCATGTGCGCTTGACCTGGCGACTAAAAGTTTAGCTGACCTGCTTCTCTTGGCTTTCTGGCATGCAGAGACAAACAAGCCTGCATCCTATCCAACCTTTGCTCGCGCTCTGTGAGTGGTACTTACTTGGGGCACCAGGACTTTGACAAGCACATGGTATAGTGATGGAGTGACCTTGTCACAATTATTCACAGAGGAAGTACCCGTGTTTTCGAAGGGATCGAGCTATGAGGGAATCCAATCCCAAACATTGGAAACGTTTATACCTAGGTATCCTCACTCAACTCTTGTGCATTCCCGCGTCTCCACTACCTACATGCACCTTTTGGCCCCGAAGATTAACGCAGTATAAATCGAGAGTCCCTCATCCACCAAGCAAGCCCAAGAGCACCGCAAGCAACCTGCAAGTCCAAGAGGAAGGGGAGAAAATGAAATGGAAACCATCGCCTGCCTAACCTTGTCGTGCCAGGAAGGACTAATAAACCAAGGGTTTCTGCCCACGCTTTATTACGCCAGAGAAGGGGCGGAAAGAAATGGAACCTCGAGCTTCCTCCCGTGAACAGTGAACACGCACCGGACGGCCCTCTCGAAACAAGAGACCATCCATATCCTTGTAACTGCCGTCACTCCTTTCTGTACTCGTCTGCAGGAACATCGTTATCATGGACCCAGTACAGACGGTCGGGATCACCATCTGGCCCGACTCTGAACTCGACCTTCCAGAAACTTGGCCCCTGATCTGTACCCACCCATCGGCCACGCCGCGACAGCTCGTTACGCGGTTGGAGCCAGGTGAAAATATCATCCTCGTAGTGTGCGAGACGGAACTTCTCCGACTCGAGACCCTGTAGAGCCCAGTAGAGGTGGTCGCCCTCTACGGTGATGGCGACCTTGACGATGTGGAGGTGGTCCCAGTATGTCCCCACGTAAGCGCTGAGGTTCCGTGCGGATGTCCCGTTCTTCTGAGCTCGCTGAAGCTCTTCCACGAGATCAGGGTACCACTGAAGATTCGTAGCCACCGACGTCTTGGCCGCCGCGAGATAGTCGTTGCGTTCCGAGGCCGGGACCTCGAGGAACTCTTCCAGAACCATCTGGCCCACCCAATCCGGGACATCGTTGAGAGCCAGGGCGTTCGACGTGATGACGATGGCGCTTTCGGTATCTGGAAGAAGCATGTTGAGGGCGAGAGCGCCGGGGAGGCTTCCCTGGTGGAAAATGACTAAACGTGGCGGCACTCCCTTGCCGACAATGGGCATGCCATGTGGCATCAGACCTGGATTGATGCCGATCTGACCCATCCTCCCGGGAAGCTGGACGCGGGCCCAGCCGAGACCATATGACGCCTCGTTTTTCGAAGGCTGGTCCATGAATATCTTGGCCGACATTAGCTGCGCGACCTGCTTCAACGGGATCCCGTCGGTAGACGTGTTTCCTGTAGAGATCTGATGGTTGAACCCTTTGATGAACGCCTTATACAGCTTCATCAGATCCTTGACGCAGGTGATGGGTGCGGAGGTCCCGTCGTCGAGAGCATTGTAGCACTTTCCGACATTGTCGAGGTCAAGTGGCGGGGTCTTGAGGAAGGTGCGTGTCATGCCCAACGGGTCAAAGATCCGGCTCTGGATAAAGTGGAAGAAGGACTCCTTGCTCAGAGACTCAATGACCTTGCCGGCAAGCTCGTATGCCAGATTGTTGTAGGCAAACTGTCCACGAAAGGGAAGGAGGCGCGTCTGGCTATTGAGCTAGGCCATCGAGTCCTTTCCGCTGACGATGATGTTGTTGTCGGTGCCGATGAGGAGATTGTCGCCCCACGACATGCCTGACCGGTGGCAGAGGAGATCGGCGATGGTCATCTGGTTCTGAAGAGTCTCGTCCTTGATGTCCAGCGAAGGCAGCGCGTCCTTGACCAGCGTGCCCCAACCGGCCTTGTTCTCATCAACTAGGATTCCTAGGGCTGCGGACGTGACGGCCTTGGCCAAGGAGCAAACAGGGAGAATGGTCTCCTCGTTTGGAGGCAAGCGTTGCTCCACGTCGCGGTAGCCGTAGCTGGCGAAGTACACTTGGGTTCCCTGGTGCATGACACCGAGCGAAAGGCCGGGCGTGCCGCCGATGCGCATCAACTCCTCGATCTTGGGGCGCAGAGCGTCGAGTCGGGATGTGAGGCTCTCCATGATGTTCGTTGGCTTGGCTGCAGCCGATGATGGTACTGGTGCTGGTTAGTATGAAAATGAAGGCAGATCGAGAGTGGGATGGGCGGGGAACCCAACATTGGGAAGGAACGATGGGCAAACATACAGGGTGACTCGTTGGTGATGCACGGTGCGGCACACACAGCCCGATACAGCTCCTGGTCACCTGCTACTGGGAACTCCAAGGGCATGGGAAGTCTCGAAAGTATTGTGGCATAGGTTGAAGGGCAACGAATTTGGTCTCCGCGATGGTTATGACGATGTGAAGGCCATCAAGATTGCGAAGCACGGTGGTAAACAGGCTATCATCACTGCCGATAGGTATAGCGGCGAACGATCGCACATATCGGTTGGACCCGACCACTTCGGCAGACATACCGCACAATTTGGGCCTCTAACCGACACAAATATCACATTTCAGCAACTTGAGGCATCAGATGCGATCAACTCGTTGGATGTAATCAAGGGCATGTTCCTTGAGGACCGACGTGACTGCGATTGTGATAAAGAGACAGGCAGTCGCAGCCTTTACGACCCAGCCAACCTCGCCCCTTCGGCATAAAAACACGGCCGCACGGAATAGAACATGAACAGATCAAAAAAAGAGTATGAAAAACCAAAAACATACAACACCGGGGATTCCCCAGTCGTCACCGACCTGAGTACTGATCCGGCGGTCACCAGTTTGACTAGGGGAGAGCGGACGGGATCCCGTATTTTCTAGTGCCTATGGTCGTATGTGCCAGTTTGAACCCAAAGTTGTGGTTATATTGACGGCCACCTTGGTGGGCAGGTATCGAGATGCTGGATGTTGAGGTAAGCGGTTAGAATAGGGGCTGACTTCGGAACAGGACCAGACTCGTGTCACTTACTTCCTCTAGAGAACCGAGAATACTACAAACCGTCAACCAAATATTCGTATTGTCCTCGTTAAATCAATCGGGAGTTGAGGCTGTGATCCGACAATATATATCATCTTGGGCTGAATACCGACACCGACATGACATGTTTTAACTATTTCTGGTCTTGGCTGTGTTATTTCGACTCATTGGGGGGGAGACGGCCATCAGCTCGGTCAAATTGGACCGTTTCAACGTTCTTGTGCAAGGAGCAGGGACCCAGAAAGGCCGAGGGCTGACACAATTCCGTTTGTCGAGCCCAAATAATTGTTTGTCGGCATCAAATATGGCCGTTTGCATTGGGGAGAAGTCGAATCGGTCTTGCAATGTTCCGCATCACTTTCTAAATCGGGGTTCCGGCCAAGCAATAAACCGAAATACGGGCGGTGCTCCGAGCTTGAGAGGCCGCCGGGCATTGAATCTACGAAACTCTAGATTTACGGAATACTAGTTTAGCTCAGAAAAGGATTCGACGGGCGGTAAAATGCGCATACTATCAAGCTGTGATTTGTGTCACATGTGGTTGGTGGTTGTTACGAACAGTTTGTACTGAATACCGCGCCCAAATTTCAGGGGATGATCTGGAACATTGGCCCTTCGCCAGTTTCTTGCTCGGACCCCAACTTTACAGCCAAGTCGGCCGGGCCGGATCGCGCCGCCTGTTGGTAAAAAGGTGCTGCTCTTTGCCGTCTGAGCGTGTTGTTCAAGCGCGGCACATGTCAAATTGTCGACGAGTTTGAAACGGGGTCGTGGAACCATTTCTTACCATTCCTCTCATCCTTATGACCTTCCCGGCCCGCTCATGCTCATTTCCTGAGGCTGGTCCCGAATCTCGCCTAGAGATGTCCCCTCGAGCTGAACAAGCCAGTCAGCCAGTCCACAGGCAGAAGCGGCTTCCACCTTGACGACAAACCGAAATATTTGAGGAATGAGGGCAACCCCCCCAGGCAAAACCCCAGACAGCTGAAAGGTACTCCCCGGCCGGCGCTCGGTAATTACGCCGTATTTCCCCTTTTTGGATCATTTGGTGGGGTTGCGATCCAATCCCAACGGCTTCCGGGTTGCTGAGAGCCCGGCGATCCCTGTCCCAGTCGAGACCCCACTGACTTTTCCACCGCTAAAAAGTGAATGAGCATGTCAAACGAAGCAGTTTATGACGTCCTTATTCCTGCTCGTCCCCAAGCGACCCTGTGCCTGACGTGTCGCAGAAACTCATCGATCCCTCGTTTTCGAACTTTTTCCCCCTAATCCCACCAAGCAAGACCGTCGATTTTGCCGATTGAGTGGAGTCTTGCTGCTGGGAGTGCTGCAGGTGTGGTTGCTGCATCTCCCAGTGTAACAAGATTTCCGGCCAAGCGAACACAGCAGCGTGCATTGAGCTGCGTGGGGACGATTCGATCGATTGGAGCAAGGTCAGCCCACCTGCACTCCTGCAACAGCGTCACCGACTAGCACACGGGGAGTTGTGGACACGCGCAGCCCGATAATCACTCTCCCCCCAAGCCCTTCGACCCCGCCATCCATAACGCTTTGCTGAGCTCCTACTCGTACGAGATACAGTATACGTACTCCATACCGCCACTGAAAGGGACCCCATCAGCTCGAAACTTGGAACCCCTTCCAGGTTGGAACCTTGGAAACCCGATTTGGGTGCAGGGAGAAAGATTGGGGGAGCACCGCACTTGCACCGCACCCAAGCTCGATTCCCGTTCCAGGGATTGATCGCACCTAGTTGTTCAAAAACGACCCTTGACCCCGCGTTGCGCCCACCCCCTTTGCCCGCCATGGTTCGCATTATCCCCAACCGCTTGAAGCCCAGCTTCTCCAACAACAGCAACACTCCAAACGCCAATTCCACCGCCAACAGCCGAAGCACAAGCCCAATGGGGTCCAAGGGAGACATCGCAAGCCCTGAGGGGCGCAAAGACACCGGCCTGGTCCTGAATGTTGTTATTATGCGGGTACGGGACACTAGTTGATTCTTCACTGTCTTTTTGAACGAGGGAGGAAGGGACAAAACGGAAAAGAAGGAGAAGGAAAAAAGAGAGCAAACAAAAGGGGCAACAAAACGGAGCATAGCGCTGACGATTTGTGTGAGCTACACAGGCCAGGAACCTCGCTGCCAAGGATAGGGGGGGCACATCAGACCCAGTAAGTGCAACACTGCGTATCTTGAATTGCAATGGCCAAGAATAAAACGGGCCATGGGCCGTGGCCCTTAAACCTTGAACGTTGCGGCTAACCGCTGTCGTGTGCCGACCCGTAGTACCTCGTCTTGACGCTTGGCGACTCGAAGCACATCACGCACACCGAATCCAAGACACTCAACCCCGAGTGGAACGAACAATGCGAGCTGCCCGTCAGCGGCGTCCAGAGCCTGCTCCTTGACGTGTGCGCCTGGGACAAGGACCGCTTCGGGAAGGACTACCTCGGCGAGTTCGACCTAGCGCTCGAGGAGATATTTGCCGATGAGAAGACCGAGCAGGTGCCCCGATGGTACCCCCTCAAAAGCAAGAAGCCCGGGAAGAAGACAAGCATCGTCTCGGGCGAGGTCCTGCTGCAGTTTACTATATTCGACAGCACCAACCCGCAGGCCACCAACGGCCAGATCTACGAAAAGTTCACCACCCTTGTGAGGTCAGCCCCGGGCGCCGATGGTTCGCGGAACCCTACGCCGTCGCGGACTCCAGTGCTGGGGCCGACCGCCGCCAAGGGCAAGACCCCGTCGCCTTCTCCGCCGCTGGGGGGAAGGCGGGCGGACGAACCTGACGAGGACGATGAGTACGACGTGTACGACGACGAGACACCCGAGGACGAGGATCCCAGCAAACCCGGAGCGGCCGAGAAGAGGCGCAGGAAGCTGCGGATCAGCGGTCTGAAGCGCAAGAAGAGGGAGAACCCTTACGAGTTTGTCAATAGCGGCAGTGACGTGGTGGGCATCATCTTCCTCGAGATCGGCAACATCACCGACCTGCCGCCAGAGTCCAACTTGACCAAAACCAGCTTCGACATGGACCCCTTCGTCGTCGCCTCGCTGGGCAAGAAGACGTACCGCACCAAGACGATCCGCCACAATCTGAACCCAGTTTACCACGAGAAGATGATCTTCCAGATCCTCGGCCACGAGCAGCAGTACAGCTTCTCCTTCACCGTCATTGACCACGACAAGTACTCGGGCAACGACTTCATCGCGTCGGTCAACTTCCCCGTCAAGGAACTCATTGAGAAGGCGCCCAAGGCCGACCCGGAGACGGGGCTGTACAACCTGAAAGACGTGCCGGACTTCTCGGCGCCCGCCCAGCGGCCCCGCTTCATGCGGCTGGGCCTGTCGCGCACTTCGTCGTCCCAGAGCCTCAGCAAGCTAACCCGGCCGGGCCTGTCCAAGAGCCCGTCCGCGGCCACAACGGCCACGATGGCGGCCGCCACCCCTGCGGCCACGCCGGGCACCGAGGGCATTCCCGAAAACGCCCAGCCAGCGGCCCCCAGCCCAGGCTACCTCCAGCCCACGGACAACGCCGTGGCCGCGGCGGCTTCTTCCCTAGGCGAGACAACCCCGCCTGACGGCGATGACCCTGATTTCCTGCCGTACACGCTCCCGCTCAAGATGAAGAATCAGGAGAAGTGGGAGGCCAAGCACAACCCGCAGCTGTTTGTGCGCGCCAAGTACATGCCGTACCCGGCGCTCCGGCAGCAGTTCTGGCGGTCGATGCTGAAGCAGTACGACACGGACGAGAGCGGGCGCATCAGCAAGGTCGAGCTGACCACGATGCTCGATACGCTGGGCTCGACGTTACGCGAGTCGACCATTGATAGCTTCTTCACGCGGTTCCCTCATAAAGCGACCGACAATGATGACGCTGAGGACCTGACCATGGACGAGGCTGTTATTTGCCTTGAGGATCAGCTGGAGTCCCGGTCGCGGCCCCAGGGTGTGGCTGAGCGCGTGAAGAATTTGCTGCCGGATGCTGACAAGGTCAAGCAGTTGCTTGTGCCCAAGGTAGGAGGGAGTGCTAGTGCGACTGGGTCTGAAGGGGCAAACACGGCTTCAGCAGCAGTAGCAGAAAGCGCGCAGACCAGTTCCGAGTCTCAGGCAACCGAGTCATCCACCATCTCGGTGCCCGAGCTTAGCACGCCCGGCGAGGAGGGCGATCTGCTGGACCGCGACGACCTGAACATCAGCACGGGCGAGGAACACGTGGTTGAGATTCGGGAATGCCCCATCTGCCACCAGCCGCGGCTCAACAAGCGTAAGGACGCCGACATCATCACGCACATCGCAACGTGCGCGAGCCAAGACTGGCGGCAGGTCAACAACCTCATGATGGGCGGGTTCGTCACGTCCAGCCAGGCGCAGCGCAAGTGGTACTCCAAGGTCATCACCAAGATCTCGTACGGCGGCTACAAGCTGGGCGCCAACTCGGCCAACATCCTGGTGCAGGACCGCCTGACGGGCCAGATCAACGAGGAAAAGATGAGCGTGTACGTCCGCCTGGGCATCCGGCTGCTGTACAAGGGCCTCAAGTCCAACAACATGGAGACCAAGCGCATCCGCAAGCTGCTCAAGAGCCTCAGCATCAAGCAGGGCAAGAAATACGACGACCCGGCCTCCAAAGCCGAAATCCCCAAGTTCATCGCCTTCCACGGCCTCGACCTGTCCGAGGTGCGCCTCCCCCTGCAGGACTTCAAGAACTTCAACGAGTTCTTCTACCGCGCCCTCAAGCCCGGCGCCCGCCCCTGTTCCGCCCCGGACAACTCCCGCATCATCGTCTCGCCGGCCGACTGCCGCTCCGTCGTCTTCAACCGCATCGACATCGCCACCAACGTCTGGATCAAAGGCCGCGAGTTCAGCATCAAGCGCCTACTCGGCGACGCCTACCCAGAAGACGTAGCCCGCTACGAAAGCGGCGGCGGCCTGGGAATCTTCCGCCTCGCCCCGCAAGACTACCATCGCTTCCACATCCCCGTCGACGGCGTCCTCCGCGCCCCCAAGATCATCGCCGGCGAGTACTACACCGTCAATCCCATGGCCATCCGGTCGGCGTTGGATGTGTACGGCGAGAATGTGCGCGTGCTGTGCCCCATCGACACGGTTGATTTTGGACGGGTCATGGTGATTTGTGTGGGTGCCATGATGGTCGGCAGCACGGTGATCACGCGCAACGAGGGCGAGACGGTGCGTCGTGGTGAGGAACTGGGGTATTTCAAGTTTGGCGGGAGCACCATTGTGCTGCTGTTTGAGAGCGGCAAGATGGTGTTTGACGATGATTTGGTTGATAACTCCAATGGCGCTCTCGAGACTCTCGTATGCCCCCACCCCCCTCCCGTTTTTTTAAACCCATAACATAACCATAAGGCTAACAAACTCCTGCTAGATCCGCGTCGGCATGTCCGTAGGCCACGCCCCCGACGAACCCATGTGGACCCCGGACATGCGCAAAGACGAAACCCAAATCACCGATGCCGACAAGGCCGAGGCGAAGCGCCGTATTCAGGGCCAGGTTGCCGAGGAGGAATCGTCGTCCCCCGACGAAGGGGACGATGCGGAGGGGTATGGTTATGGCAATGAGAATGACAATGATGAGGGCGGCGGACTGCGGTTGCCTGTGCGGGGGGCTGCTGCGCTTAAGGTGCCGCCTGTTGCTTCGCTGGTTCCGTAGATGGGGACGAGGGGAGGTAGGGGAGGGGGAGAGTGGGGTGGGGGTATATATGTTGTTGGTGATTGTTTTAGCGTAGCGTTGAGGTTTTTGGTACGTACTTGGTTTGGGCGAGGTTGAGAAGGTCAGGTCGGGTCGGGTCATCGTCTTTGGCTGTGGCTTGCCCGTGGTGGCCTGTCAGTCTGTTAGCGTTGGCTATGGAGGCCTGCCTAGCTAGGTATGCTCTGGCTCAGATGACTCGGCCATGGGGTGGGTGTGAGTTCATGTGTGCGCACAACAAGCCGGCCTGCCTGTTTCTCCCCTGATGCAATTGGGTTTATTTTTTCAGTAGCAGCTGCATATTTCTCTTTTAGTGTTCTTTTTTTTCTAGTTTTTTTGCTTCTTTTTTCTTCGTTACTGCGGCATCGAACACAGAGAGAGGAGATGAGAGAGGATGGTGAAAAGGGAACAGCAGAGGATCAGGGGAACAGAACCCGATCACACAGACAAGGAGTGATAGTTGGACGAGGTGATGATGGGTGAGAAGATGGATAGAGAATATACACATATGGTATACATTCATACATGCATACATACACACACCTTGGTGGCAGTTGATGAGGACAACGGACTTGTGGTTTGGGGATTGAAAGTCCGGTGTGACTCATGTTGTTTTGTGTAGCGTTCGGTGTGGGCATTCCAAGGGCGTGGGGACTAAAAACACCAGTTTAGTCATCAAGAGTTGACATGGTGAAAGTTAGGTGTGAGAAAGGTATCAATTCATGGAAAAGGTGAGAGGGCAGGGTGAGTGTGAGGGAAGAAAACCGAGTAATCCGCTGTTATCCCCCCTCTTCTTCATAAGCTTACAACTTGACAGAACGCCTTGCGTGTTCATCTCATCCCTCATCTTCGCTTATCAAGCAAGCCACAGCAACTCGAAAGGAACAACGGTCCAACCAAGCTAAGACAACAACACCGTGACAAGAGGATGGCTGCTTTTGTGTGGCTTGTGTCGGTTCCCCATCCCACAACCCTTTTCACCCTACGCTTCCCCCAATATTGCCATTAACATGATCGTGGGAAGTGGGAAGATGGGATGCGTTCATCTCAACAACCACACGACGACGATGACGAACGGAGCGGTTCGGCTAGCCCCACTTGCCAAACTAGGCAATCACCCACGAGTCAGGTTGGCTCTCACAGGAACAAGACTGATCTGACGACACACACACAAGCGAAGCCGTTTATCCCCAGGGGCCCGTGGGGGTGGAAGAAGGAAGTAATGTATTTTTGGCCTTTAGTACTTCCATCTGGAAGAATGAAGCCCCGGACACACATACACATACATCTCTTGCCTGCCGCAGACAAACCGAGACCGAGTTCCCCAACCCACCACCTCCAAGCCCCAGTTTTTGTCATAACGACCCGTGATGGCGACATTCCAATAGAACGGCCATGGAACTTGGACACACCTCCGCACCTTGGGAAAAACAGACAAGATGACGGGATTGAAGGTGTGAATGGTGTGTTTTTTAGGACTACACTAGTTCTCGTCTTGCTCTCTCTGGCTTTCGCTCAGTTGATGACAAACCCAACCACAAGTAACAGAAAAAAAAAAGACCAAAACCAAAAGCCAAAGCTACCTTAGCCTTAACGCCGGGTCCCCCAAGCCCTGCCGTGCCGTATCCCATATAGTGTCATGCATGCAAACAAACGCCTGCCTGTATGCCCTACCCGCTCCTTCCTACAAAAGATAAACGCCGGGTTAAATGATCTGAATTACGAGAAGTCGTGTGTTTTTTTTTGGTGGTTTTTTTCGTTTGGTGTCTCTTTTCCATCGAATGCATCCTGCCTTCCAGACGACGTCGTCCCAAATCCAGTATTATGTATCTCGTGAACCCCCAATCTGATGCACTCTCGCGGCCCTCAGACCTCCGAGCAGCCAACCAGTAACCTCAGCGCGACCCCCATCGCCAGTTCTGGTTCTGATTCGACCCCGCGGCAGGAGACGACTGCCGAGTCGCGGGCGTCTCGCTGCGATCGCTGTCCATAGAGCGCTTCTCACTGGCGTTTGGAGACGACGCCCTTTGGAAGTAGGAGGTGGCGGTAGTGTACTGGTTGTTGAGGACTGCAGACGGCGACGGCAGGGGGTTTGGTTCGGGAGAGGTCTGGCGGGCCTGGCGCCAGGAGGAGTAGATTTGCTTGCACAGGTGTGCAGACATTGTGTAGGTGGGCGACATGGTTGGGTGGTTGTCAGGTGGGTTGAGGTGAAATCGAATCGGTTGAGAAAAAAGAAAGGACCGGACACGATCCTCGGGGTTGCTGGTTGCTCAGCAGCAAGCTCAGATGATGGCGGTGGGCGGACTCGGTGTAAGTAAAACAGGCCTTCAAGTAAGTCGTGGAGCGGTGCGGTTTGTGTTAGGTCGCGTGTGCGTTTATGTGTGTGTCTTTGTGTGTGTTGCGAGTTGAGCGAGTGAAACGTGTCTGGACACTGTGAAAGTCCGTGGACGAGAAGACGGAAACTCGAGAATATAAGTTAATAAAGGATCCAAGCACAAGGGGAGGTCTCGTGGCACAGAAGCGGGCAGAAGCAGCTTTTTAAATAACACACCACATTCATCAGCAATCCAGCGAGGTACCACACCTGGGTCGGTACCTGAGCCAACTCCCCCTGCCAGGCTGGTCTCCCGCCAACAAAGCACCATCCCCCTTGCGCCCGTTGCGTCCCTGTGACCAACTGATCGAAAGACCGGCCTGACTGGGCAATCCCCGGATGCAAGACCGGGAGGCAGACACTCCCCATTTGGATGGTATTGACCAATCAGCGATGAGGTATTACCAAGAATGTGGCTCGACACGCCAGTCTGTGCAGCAGGCGGCCAGTGTGGCTTGTCTCAGTGGGCTGATTTTTGCACGGCCAAGACCGCCTCTGGCGCATTCAGAATCGACCCATTGTCAGGCCACGGATCCCTTTTCTTTGACTTTCTTTCCGGGGAACGGGTACATTGACTCGAAATTGACAAGGCAAGTCTAACCGGATTGGCACCTAGAGTCAAAAGGACAACAAAACGTGCATCCGCAAAATAGTACTTTTACGAAGAGGGAAAATAGTCAGAGTCATCCAGACTCCCATCCCAGCCTTCCCCACCAATCTCGTCAGACTCGAATAATCAGCGAATAAGCAGTCCCAACGCCCAGAACATTGTTGCTAATTGGCAAGAAGGGACGAACCATGCAGCGTCTGAAACCGAAATAAACAACAAATCAATGACAACAAACAACAAATCGTATTGCGCTACTGATTAACCTACGTACCAAGTTTCCCTTCCTGCACCTTGTTAACTAACCAGGTGCCAAACTCCATGAGCACTTGCCCGTATGACTCGGAACTATCATCGGTGTTCTGTCTCCTGTATCAAAGTGTCTCAATACAAGCGCTTTCTGTCCACCAGGAAGCTCTGTAAATCTCCGTTGATTGAAGCATACTAATTACCAACCCCCAGCCCCGTGCAAGCAAGAATACCCGAAGCCAAGGCAGGGAGATGCACAATAGTTTGATAAGTCCGAATGGATTTGTATTTGATTTTTTGGTCTTTTTTCCGTTTTAGATTAATAATTACATCTAAGGTCATCAATACGTTAGGGGTGTCCTCCTTGCATCCCCAATATGCACAATACATCCCAACTTCTCTAGTTGGTACTCTTCATCCTCTCAACGCTCACGGCCCGGTACAACGTACTCTTACTTCCTCCCAAAGCCCGGGATGAGTCCGCGGCTCGGCTCTGATGAAGTCTAAGCTCTCCTGCTGGCGCCTGGCGTGCGTTGCAGTGTCAGCCCCAAAGTTTCCTGCACACCACAGGATGCGAAAAAAATCTAGCACGACGCCATGTTCGGCAAACCAGTGTCGCTCTGGGGTAAGGTATGATGATCAAACAGCGCTTCCTAGCGCGACACGACTATGGCGCAAAAGAATCGTCGTTGGTCGATGATGTGGTGGGTGTTGCTGCAAAACCGACATGATAATAGATAGGTGAATCTCCCCGCCCAAGCCGCTTCAGTTATAAGACAGCCTGGAATCCGTCGAGTAACCCTTCTCCGTCGGCTTGATCTCCTTAATAGGGTGTAGGATCATAGACGGGAGACAGGGACGGCCATGTTCAGCCTCCCACTCTGCACCGCCAAGGGCGGTATCCTCATAACCGGCCCAATTGTTGTACAGCCGTTGTGGAGGGTACGCGCGGAAGTACCAAGTGGTGCCCATGAATCGGCCCTCGTGGCCCCATCCCATGGCACTGCCGAAGCCACCGCTCTCGCCCTTGGGGCCACCGTTAAACCACGCCGCCAACCTATCACCGCTCCAGGAGCGGTCGAAGAAAACTGGCATCGGGGCGTACACGGCCTTGAGGCCGTGGAGAAGGGCTGTCGTCTGGGGGGCCATCTCGGAAGCCACGTGGTTGCCCTGAAGATCCTCGTAGTGCATGGCGTCGATCAGTCGCTTTGAGAGACGAGACTGCGTGATGA
Organism: Dichotomopilus funicola; assembly: GCF_033296635.1. Taxonomy (NCBI): domain Eukaryota; kingdom Fungi; phylum Ascomycota; class Sordariomycetes; order Sordariales; family Chaetomiaceae; genus Dichotomopilus; species Dichotomopilus funicola. The sequence continues at coordinate 103,373 of NW_026944082.1, read as the reverse complement.
TGGTCCCCCGGCGGGGCAGCCTCCCCCAAGGGAAGTTCTCTGAACGGTAACCCCAGACTGTGTTGCGCATAACCCAGCCGCTGTTGACGACGTTGAAGAGCGGAGCCAACTCAATCAAGTCTGCCTCTTCGCCGACGCCCCATTTGTAATCATCATCCCGAGGGTTGGCAACAGGAGGCTTCGGGCCCTGAGGTTTGACAACAGGGATATTGGGCGCGCCCCAGATCGTATCGGTGCCAACGGCCTTCTCTACCGTGGCACGGAACTGTGAATCAAAGCTGCCGTGGAAGGAGGGGATGTAAAACCGCTCGTTCCGTTCCCAGAGGCCTCTCCGTGGTTGCTTTTTCCCGAATTCGCCTAGCTTGGTGATCACGTCGTAGTTGTGTCCTGTGATGCGCGAGTCCATCTCCCAATTCCAAACGTAGTCGAATTCCCGGAACTCCTGCATGAACATCTGGACCGGCAGGAACTGGCCGTGGTGTACCTTACGGGCCTTATCCGACAGGTTCGAATACATCCGGTCCACCGCCGGCTCGTTCCAAAGAACCGCGATGCTCCTGAACTCAGCTGGGACGTGGTCTTCCAGGGCCTTTTGGTAGGCCTCATCAGTCCACACCTCCTGCTGCGCGTCCTTGACGTGCACAAAAAGAAAAACCTCGTATTCACCGCCTGTTCGGAGACTCAGTTCGGTAATGAGAGACCGCATGACCTGCTTGTCGTTTTCGGTGTATGTTTTCCCAGAGTAGCTGCGGAGAAGTAATGCGGTCCTCGACTCGAACTTGGGCGACTTTTCGGAGGGCCGCTTCGACGTGACCTTTTTATTTTGTTGGGATGCGCGTCGAGTGTGTTGCTTGCCTGTCTTGCGCCAGAACCGCCGCACAGTCTCCATCACTTTATCTTGCTCGCTGATAGCCTCTTCGTTCTTGTTCGCCTCGCGTTTCGAGTTGGAGGAGTCGCCCGCCTTCGCAACGGCCTTTTCGTCTCTGGGACTTGCCGGGGCAAACCGAGCACTGTTCTTTTCCACGCAACGGTCCTGGAGCGCGCCCCAGTTGACGTTCTCCCAATTGACTTCTTGGCCTTTATCGTCCACGACCGGCGACAGCCCATACTGGCCCAGCCGAGTCTCCCGCTCAAAACAGAGATTTCGATCAAGGCCAAGGACGCTGTAGCTCCCGAAGCCGGGATTGGGGAAGTCCTTCGGGCGGCCCTTGAAAACCTGAATGTCCTCAATCTCCTTCCCATCAGCTCCCAGGCATGGCACGTAGGGGGCGTGTCGCGCCTTCCAAGCCGCGCTGTTGTAATCTGGGTAGGGGTTGAAGGTGACCGGTTGAGCCTTGCTAAAGCTGACCGTCTTGTTAACGGAACCCAGTTGATGCTCCTCGGATGGCTTCCTCGTATCTTGATCGATGAGAGTTTCAAGAGTGTTGCCGTAGATGGCCCTGTAACCGGGTTTACTGCGACAACATGTTAGTATCAGAACAATCATCCACGGGACATGTCTGGCGTACTTCTTGAGCTTATGATACTCTTCCTCGAAGAGGACCCTCTGCGCTGACAACTCCCGCATACGGCGTTCGTCTAGTAAAGTGTTAGCAGTCGGTTGAGGAACAAAAATATTCGGCTTCGTGTAAGTGTGGCATACTAGGGTCCCGGCCGGAGGCTTGGTCGCCCATCACAGGGGCGCCATGCTTTAGCTGGCCGTTGTGGTGCATCAAGCCGAGCAGGCAGAGTATGACGAAGACGAAGATGGCCGGGAGCAGTGTCCTTGGTCGGGACAGAACCCGCCGGGCCTGGGTCTTGACCGCGGCCGCCTTCACAAGCATGGTGATATCGACCAAGACTTTCCAACGGCTATGTTCTGAGAAGATGGTGTTGAAAAGGGCGTGGTTGGTCAGCCGTTGGAAGTTGTAAACAGATCGGAACCAAACGAAGACGTCGTTTTAAAGAGGCATATCCTTTCAGAAATGTTTATCGCGTTATCGATCGGGAGGTTCCGTGGAAGGAGTCGTGAGTAGGAAAGACTTAGAAACAGGGCCTGCCGAATCGCGCGGAAACGAGTGATTGCGCGAGAAGAGAAATGTAAATCGCCGAGGACAAGACAAAACGTCGGTCAAGTTGGGTGAGGAAGGCTGGTGAAACTTGCTGAACCAGTCTGAGTTTGTTGTCAAGCGAGCGATAACGACCGACAGTGGGGAGAAGGTGACAAAACGGGTCAAAAGATCGCAACTTTTGGGAGGTCGCAGGTTATTTGGCAGTTCACGATCGACGGGGGTTGCGTGGGCTCCTCTCAGGGGGGTGAGCAGGGGTCCAATTTCTGTGGCGGGGGCGGCCGAAAAGAGTTATTCCAAACGGCGCTGGGGACTGGCAACGGAAGGAGCGAGATGAGACACGCTCGCTCACAAGGAAGGCGACAACAACACCGCCGTTTCCGGTTCCTCTGTGCTGCAGGCTTTGAATGGAAGGTACACTACATCTCCTCATAAGGACGGCCAAGGGGGTGATTATTCCCCTCGGCAAGGCGTAGTTGGATCGACCTTTTCCATCTCCCTTTTTATCAAACCCGCACCTCGAAATCGCCGGAGGTCCCTGAATTTCTTTGAACCGATGAACGGCGCTGAAAACGCCCCTGGCTTGCCTGGCAAAGCAGATTTTATGTGGAGCCGTTTCTGCAAACCCCCTGCCGTCAGGGAAAGGTTTACCGCCGAGAGCCCTGGGACGACGCGGTACTGGGGCTGTGTTCCAAGGCCGATCACCATCCGTTCCGGCAGTAACGTCATCGGCTTGTCGCACCACTGTTGATCGTCGGCAACCTGCTTCTTTCGGGGCGTTTTGGGCATGGCTGTTCGCGCACTAAGTTTTCTCCCCTGTGGACAAAAAACACTGTCCTTTTCACAGCCTCTCAGCCTCATCGGCGCGACCGAGCGAGAAGGACAGAAACGGTCATCGACTCGGGCAGGGCGAACCGACACTGGTTTATTATTTTTGAGACCCTTCGAAACTGGAGCGCGATTTGAAGTGGGGCCCAATCAGCTGGGACAACCCAAGAAACCTCCCCCCAAACGACTCCCATGTGGGCTGGACGCCACCGCTGGTTCGCAACGGGACCGAATTTGCGAATGTCTGACGGTCTGACAGTCCAGGCCCCAAGTCAATTTCCGCCAAGCATCAAAGGATCGAAAAGCTCAAGCCTCATCCGGAAGGGGACCCGAAGGGGCCGTGGGGGCTGATGTTTCCGATCGCGTTGCACGATCCACGCGCGCTTGCACACGCTTCCATCAAGAACCTCCATCCTGAGAGTCTCGGGGTTCGTCCGTTGCGCGCGACGGCACAACCTGGAACTTCCCTGGAGACCCTCATCGCGTTTGTGTTTCAATATTGCTTCGTCTGAATTTCTTCGGGTGCTCCCCTTCCCGAATCCAGGCAACCCTCAAATCCCTCGAGAGAAGCAGAAAAACGACGCCGCCGACAATCGCCAAGTGGAAGAGGCACAGGTGGAAAAAATTCACCACCGTCATTTCACAACGTTGCAGTCACTCTACTAGTGGATGTACACTATTTCATCGTTATCACAGTTTTACCCGCAGCTCCACCTACTCGGCTGTTGGATCAGGGATAGTGTGGGTCTTAGGTTCAAACGGCTGAGAGCTTCGAGAGAAGAACATTGATTCGAGGCGTCGTCTAACCCGCCGGGATTTGCCGCCTCTACCTTCTCTCGCAAATGAGTCTCTAGATTAAGCTCGAAGATTCGCACCACTTGACGCTGCGTGATACTTCAGCCCCAGCGCTGAAATAAGCCGGGCCTAACACATCACTTGCCCTTCTTCCAATAACCCGCCAGTAGTGCGACGGTGCACCAACACGCAGTTGGTCTCGAACAATGTGCCTCATGTCAACACTATATCCGAGCAAAACGGACCCCACGGCCAATCCCATCACAGGGTCGTCCCCTCAACCCACCGATTGACCAAAATGGGAAGAGTGCAAGGTGGGTTCGGGGCGGAATTGTGTTGTTGATTCGCGAAGTCCGGGATACTAGAAGCAGCAGCAGCAGCCGCGGGAAACGGGCCGAGAAAAGGGGTGGAGGCTCAGGGTTGGTCAAGAAAGGAGAACCGGGTCATCCAACCTGCGATGAGCGCGCCAACATGCCGTTCTTTGCCCAATCCAACCGTCCATACTACGTACAAAATGATACGTGCTTACTATGTAGTGTATGTTCGTGTAAAGGTATAACTTCAAGGAGGTTGACAAACAAGTGAAGTCAAAACAAAGCGCTTACTGTGCAGCAATGAACCGTTGAGCAAAAAAGAAAAGCAAATTCGGTCCCAAAATCACGCCAAGATGGCCAAGACGGCCAAGACGGGGAAGACAAGAGGCTCAACATGCGGGGAGGCGCCAAAACAAGCTTTTCCCGCGCCCATTTCTGTCTTTCTTTTTTCTTTTCTTTTTTACCCCCCCAAGTGCCCCTTACCACCCCAAACCACATCTGCCGGCCTTCCTTTCTGTTCTCGAATACCCAGTCCAAACCAGGGGGGCAAGCAGAGCGGGCGATGCGAATCAGCACGACCGTTTTTTGAGGGGGATCCGATTGAAATATGCAAACTGCATCAACTCAATCAATCCGTTTTTGTTTTCCTTATCTCGAGATTCTTCATCCGCGCAACACAACAAAAACTTCCACAGAGTAAAAAAACAAAATCAACGTTTCATTCAATCTCATGATCTCCCATCCGTAAAGCCAGCGGCCGAGACTGGTCGATTCCAGGTTTTCCCCCTTTTTTTCCGGTTCCCGCCCGGCATATAACGATGTCAGGTACCGATTCCGGGTCTGGCTGTTCGCCCGCATTCCTACCCGGAGGCTCAAGGTTGATCCGGGATAGGTAGTGTAGTCAATCCAGTCTTGAGGCCCCGTGGCCCGTCCGTTCTTCAATATATATATGAACACGAACCCGGGCGCTCTCTTATCATTATCCGCACCACGGTACGGCACGGTATCGCTTACCCCGCCGTCCCTGCTTGCGGGTTAGTAAGGGAGAATAACATGCCATGGTACCAAAGATTGTTGTTGTAATATTTGTGAGTGGATATTAAGCACTACTTTACTTTGTATGTCGGTAGATACGCCAAGTATCATCGTAGGTTACACCCAGCAAAATCCCCGAACCCCGAATCATTCCGAACTTCCAACGTCCATCCATCCATCCATCCATCTGTGTCTTTGTCCGTACCTATGGCGTGACTATGCCCGCGGCTCTAGCCTAAGTATGGCTCCCATCTTCTCTGCGTTTCCCGCATATCCAAATACGCGTGATCAAGCAGTCTTATGTGTATGATGCTCTGGTGCCCTTTTGCCAACCACCCTATGTGTGCCGCATTGTTTCTTCCACCCAATACGACTAAGGGTAACCGACGCTGGATGAGTTCTTCCTCTCTCCAGGCAGCATAAATGACCGAGGGGAAATAGGTGCCAACCAAGAAACCCAGACAAATTCCACCAATTGTTGTCCCAAGGCCACGCCCAGATCCAGCTTGTAAAGGCAAATGTCCTTCCATCCACAACACCCCGGAACCAACCAGGGTTGTTTTCCATCCACTGCCCATTTCCAACCTTGAAACAAAAGAAATATGCGAATGATTATGCGAGTCCGAGTCCGGCGGGTATAAATATGATGTAAAAATAGACAGGGGTATCGAAAGTAAAATAGAAAAGAAAAGTCCGTGGCCATCTTTGTCCAGGAGGCCCAAGTGAATAGTGTCGGAAAATATTAGTACGGCATCCAGCCGTGTCGTTTTGCGTCAACGCGTATGTAAGTAATGATGACCCCCCATCAAAACGAGAGAAAAGTTGTGACCGAAAATCGATGGTCTCGTATATGCAGAGGTTCTGGGTCCTTCACATCATCCCCAGTCTCGTCATCCTCTTCTCCATCTTCGGCCGCTGCCCCATGGGGCCGAGCCTGCTCGGGTTATACCCGCCCCCCATCATCCCTCCTCTCGGCCCACCGGGCAAACCCCCACGAGGCGGACGAAAACCCATCCTCCCAGGTGGGCCGGGCGGGCCAGGTGGACCAGGCGGTCCACCACCGCCAGCAAGTCTCCAAGCGTCCCTTTCGCAGTACGCCTTGCCATTCACTTCAAAATATCCGCCCTTCAACGCCATGCCACAATCGCCGCACTTGAAGCAGCCGACGTGGTGCTTTACCGCATCAGCATCCTCGAGATATTGTCCCTCGATACCGCGGCCGCAGCTGCCACAGAGGCTGCCGTTAAGCTTGTGGTAATGCAGTTCGCAGTACGGCCGGTCTTCGTGCACGTAGAATGTGGACGACGTGAAAGGCTCCTGGCAAGTCGAGCAGACAAAGCACGGTTTGTGATAACGCCCCGTCAGACGGCCATCGGCACTAGAGATGGACTTTCCTTTGATGGCGAGACCACAAGCCTTGCAGTTCCCGCGAGCCGACGCAGCAGCCGGTTCACCTAGACCAGCTTCCGAGAGCGAACGTGTGGGTTTGGGAGGATCTCGTTGCTGCGGAGGTTGTTGCGGTGGCTGCTGCGGTGGTCGCGGCTGAGGTGGTCGGAGAAACGACGGGGGACTTAACGGCTGGTGTGCTTGCGAAGGTCGTCTGTCACCCAACCCCTCAGATCGCTCAGGAGAAAGCGATCCGGGCCATTGGGGGGATGTGGCCGTCGCGGCGTTCGGAGAGAGGCTGTCGATTGGCGAAGCGAGGCTCGGGCCCTCTTCAAGTGAGCTGTTCGGCATTGACGAAGGAAGAGGGGACCGCGCCGGAGCAAGTCTCGGGTTCTGGACTGCGGGGTCGATACGCGGGTCGTAGCCCCGGTCTGCGGACCGGGGGGGTCGAGCACTGAGCGGAGACGGGCGGCCCATGTCCCTCGGATCCCTGGCTGGTAGTTTCAAGGGTGTTACTTTGGGCTTTGGCCTGGGCTCCTTCATCGACGATTGTATATCCGTCATTAAGTTATCGATACTCGACGTATCGGATGGACTCTTTCCTGATCGAGAGGTCAAGGACCGAGACGGGCTAGTCCTTGAGCTGGCTTGACTGGCCAGGCTCGGCCGACGTTGCGGCTGAGTGCTGTCCTCTGAGGAGTTCGTAGAGGACGTCGAATCTGACGGGTTATGGTACGGGTTCCCAATTCCGAATTCCTCGGCTAGGTTGATGGTCGGTAGACCAGGAGTCACCGGTCGAATCGCGCTCGTTCGGGGTGGCGGCGGCCGAGACGTATCGGGCCCTCCTCTGCTAGGCCTTCTGGGACTCACCATCGGGTTCCTTCCAGGGGAATCCAGTGGGGGCTGCAATTGATTCGGACGCAGCGTCGACGCTGAGAGAGGGGCGGAAGGCGAACGCGATGGGGGCGCAAATCGGTCGCTTGGGCGAGGAAAGGTGTCGGACCTACTCGGCGTGAAAGGCGGCTCCAGGCCGTGTTCTGATGATGGCTTAGGTGGGGGTCCGAAACCGCCGTACCCATTTGGCCTTTGTGGCATCGGCATTCTCCCGCTTCCTGATGTTCTGCTAATGTTAGAGGCCGAAGTGCCGGGGCGTTCACTGTTGGCCGTCGAAGGGCGGCGGTCGGGTTGATCGAAGGGGCTTCCAATGTTATTCATGCGGTCCATCGGATTTAGGCCCTGCTTCCTCGGAGAGTCCGCCCCAAATGTCGAGTCTTCGTCCCCAACAGTGTCGTCGAGTCCGCCGTAACCGCCTGGTCGAAGAGCCCGTGGGGGCGAGTTGTTTGCGATCCGCGGCGTAAAGAACTGCTCCGACTTGTCGGTATCCGGCGGTGCCCCGGGGGTTAGCGGCGATATGCTACTCTGGGAACCGCTCTCTTGGCTGATGGGCGTGAGTTGGGTTTGGCCCATGTACTCGCGGTCTAGGACATGGTTAGTAGGATTCCAACAAATTGGTCGTGCTATCCGGGAATGCGTACTGGCTGCAGACGTGTCTACTTGAGGGGGTGCCCGAGGCGATTCTTTCTGTGCTAGCGGGTTGCCAAACGCCGGCATGAGCCTCCCAAACAGCGAGGTTGCGGGCATTGGCGGCGAGGCTGAAGAGGATGTTAGCGGGCCCGCCCAAACCTGGGGACTTGGGGCCATCGTCGTACCTTCTACTGGTGAATCTGACCCAGTGCAGAGATGCTCGCCCATCAAAGATATTTCTACTTGGAGGCCGCATGTGGAACACTTCACCGTCGGCATAAAGCGCGACTCCCTCCCCGCTACCGCCATCTCAAGATATCCTCCCTCACCCTCTCGTAATGTGCCGTTAAACTGAGTTAACCGGTGAGTGTCGGGGAGCAATGGCGGGATTTATTGCTAAGCCTGCTCCCCCGGATCGTCGACTTTCCTATCCTGTCCTATCCGATGGGGAGGCGAGTGTAGTTGTTGATGTCGATGTTAATGTTGATGTTCGTCGTGATAATAGCGTCCTCCGGCCGGCACTGCTTCGGCCGGGAACCAGGATAGGGGAGAAGCAGGTGTCGGTCTTGTTGTTCCGTTGGGGGTGCCCGTTTAGGTAGGCTGGAGGATTCGTCGAGAGAGCGGACGATGACTTGCAGCAAGCCCGCTTAGACCAAAGAGATATTCTACCAGACCTCAGAAACTGAGCAGGAAAACCCTCGGCGCGTGCTGGGACCAAAGTGGTTTTACACGAGCCAGGCCCTGGCGCAGCGCGAGTCTAGACCCTGCCGGGGTGCGTTATGCACAATGATGATTCCCAACCAGGCTGCACGGAATAAACGATTTGTGGGGGATCTGGACCGTGGTGTTGCGGATCGTGTTTCGAAAAAGGAGGGTGAAGTTGGCCGTGTGGTGGTTGCGGAAGCCAGATAAGACAAGAATGCGAGTGTTGCTCTCAAAGGGGGAGTGGGATAGGTGTAAAAGAGGCATCGCCCGGGGGGATGGGGCTCTCCCGTTACGCCAAGCCTGGCCCGGCCTCTGCAGGGACGTCGATGGGGTTTTGGTGGGCGGATGGCCGCACAGGGGTCTGGTGGTCTGGTGCCGAGTGCCCCCCGCTTTGGGTGGCCGTGGAAGGCACCTGCAAGTGGGAGGGGATTTGCGCAGATGGAGCGAGGATCATGCCGGACACGTCCTGGCCACAGCACCCACAAGAAGGTCGCTGTCCGTCTTGGGGCATGTGCAGCGAGTCGGCAGCAATACCACGTCCCTCGAGGAGAGGTTTTGGAGGCATTCCCAGGAAAGAGCGAGCAGGTGGTCTAGGCTTCGTGCATTAGGCTAGTCCCGATCTGTCGAGGGTGCCGTGACAGATCCCCCAGAATGCAATCACAACTGCAACCCATGAGCGGTGAGAGTGGACTCAGAAAGGAGTCGCAGGTGAGCAGGAAAGGAAGGCGCGCCGCTGCCCAGCCAAGCCAGCTTGGGAAGTGACGATGATGGCGGCTTCTGAGTGCACCATGGCAGTTGCAAACCTCCGGCCGTCATTTCGGCGGCTTCTCTCTTTCCCTCTCGTCCCCCCCATTCCCGATTACCCCTTTCCCCTCGGCCATTGCATTCTCTCGTCCGGTAAATTTGGCTTCATTATGCACCGAGACGAAAGAACCACAGCACCATCTCTCCCTGTCGACCGAGGCTTGTCGCAATCTTTCTCGGCTCCACAATGCTATCGATCAACGCCACATGCTCAGGGCCAACACCAGCCAGTCACGCCAGCGCTGGCGCGGGTACCTTGCAGCAGCAATCCGCCCCATCCAATGGCCTGTGAGGATTGGCCACCGCCAAACTAGAGGATATCATGATCTTGTCATGCCTCTGTGAGACACTGCGCGGCTGCGAGACAACTCCAGAGCTTGTGCGACCGCGACCGTTCCTGCGTCTTCATGCTCGATCGGCTTGGTCGACCATGCCACGCCATCAGCGGCGGCAATTAACCTCATTCCTACCCCAAATCACCGGCAACGTATATTGCGCTGGGGACGGCTAGTCAGGAGGTCGCCATCAATGTCACCTCGTTGTTGCGTCGAAGACTGGCGAGCGCCGCTCCTCGTCGGTCAAAAAACCCCGAGGCTGCCGGTCTCCAGGACGGGAGCACAGGATGTTGGCGCAAAAATTATTAAACAGCATCCCACATCTTCCGATCTGTCTCTGATTTCGTCAGCTGATTGGCACTGAGCGCTACGCCGACAAATCGCTGTCTTTCCGACCTAAAAACCCCATTGCTGCTGGGCATCTTTGAATGGTGTTGGTGGTTCCCGCGAGAGATTGCAAGCCCCTGACACATCCAATGATCTTGCATGGGGGCCATTTTGGCCGCCAAGCCTTTTCTGCAGCAGCCCCTGTAGAATGAAATCTGGAGAAAGGAGAATAGCGGCCGGCGGCCGAAGACCCTTGCGGCTGGGCAACCTGGGGTCGATTCCAGAACCTCGAATTTCTTCGTCGTCATCTCGCTCACCTCATCAAAAGCACATGGCCCAACGCTTTGGCGAACGTTGCTCTGGGCGAATTAACGCTCGAAGGGTACAACGACGTTATTTCTCGGCACCGATCCCGCCAGCCGCCATCGCGCAACCGCTGACCCAAGCTGATGTTGGACGATGTCTGGCCTTTGCCATTGGCCAGCGCTTTCCACGGCGGTAAATCCGACTGATGGCCAGTGAGCCGACCTGTTCAGCGACCGACTACTTGTATCAGGCCGGGCGGAAGCGGGTGATCAAAGGATCATCAAATCGCAGCGCCTCGGCCGGACTTGAGTCCAGCCAAGCCCCATTAAGGCTCTACGATCGCATGATCACAGCTACTGATATTAACCACGATTCCCAACACTATTTGTCGGCTCAAGGAAAGCAATTCCGTTTCCATCAAATAGCCAGGCGAGAGACGATTCGGGGAGCGACAGAGATGCCTGAAGTCGAAGCCATGCATCCTTGAGTCCAATGCTACCCATTCCCGTGTAAGTCCACACTAACCCCGCGCTCGGTTGGATCGCTTGTCCGACGTGGGTAATTCATGCCTGACATCCGGATGCATCGTGCACCGCTTTTGGTGAAACAGTGTCGAAGACCACCCACGACCCTCGTAAAACTACTTGAAGCCGGCTTCCGCCAGGAATTTCCATGCTATTATGGAACGCGCATAGTAGTCTTAGAGCACCAGTTGGTGTCAGGCAAAAGCCGTATTATTTGGGATGCAAAGGGTACAGTAGAATGCAGATATGCCAGCGTTCTAACCGCCCCCTCAGCTTCATCAGCGTTTGAACTAGACGATTTCGAGACACGGCGCGCTTCCCGAGTAGCCGCTCAGCAACTACAGTAATGCGAGGACGAGGACGACGGGCACCGTATTCCCAGGCTAGTGAGATGCTTGGCGGGGGAACACTCACTCGCCCATATCATCTTACCGGCTTCTTCCCTTCGCTTTCACTCGTTCCCGGAGCTCCGTCTATCATTTCCCCCCTGTCTGATGCGAGAGCCACAGATAAAATGCCACATTCTAGACTGCGTGCGACCTTGTGGTCGACATAGTCGCAGAATTTGCTACTGGTGATTCCCTGATCAAGATACTGGCATGTGGGCATGACGCCAGTGTTAGAGCACACGGACTACGAAGCGGGACGGTCGCGGACGGCAGCCACGCATTGTCATAGGGTGCTTAACGAAGGTTCCTTACTCCCTGCTATCCATGGCCGGTATCGATCATGCCGTATCCTTTTCTTGAGGCCGGGAATCCGAAGTCTTCGTCAAATTAGGCTGCACGGTCGGGCCATAGACTGTCCACTCGGTGCTTGGTAGGGCCAAACTCGGCCTCGACACAAACACCGCAGTCAAGTGTATCGGTATCAGTAGCAGCGTAACTAATATCTACCATGGCGTGGACTCTAATGAGTAGGTAGTTCCTCAGAAACATCGGTCGGCCTGGGGACGCAGAGCCTGCATATCTCAACCCGCCTCCCCATTCCAGAGGAGCAGCCGTAGAGCACAGACCGTTCCTACTTTCAAGGGTAAGGAATGAAGGACTCCCGATAACCCTCCCAACCGACTGCCGGCCTAGAATGACGATGCCATTAGGGGGCGTTCAATCGAATAGAATAGAGATTTCCGGTTTCAAGGCCCAATTTGTCGACTGATAATCATCAAACCTGGCAACTACGAGGACGTATTATGGATCTCGCATTCGCCAACACATTGGCCAAGTACGGCTTTGCGGGTGGACAGCAACCCCACGCTTCGTCGTGGCGGGGCAGATTATGAGGAAGGGAAGAAGCACACTCGAGGCACACAGCACGACTAGCAGGACGTGTAAGTTCCCAGTGGTGCTTGACCACGGAAGTGATGAGGGCATGCCCGAGCATCTCGGTGTGCTTACCATTCATTATCTGCATTTGGTGGGCCAACATGACGCGGCCGGGGTAAGCAAAATGAGGTTGCTGCATGGGAGACAATCAAGCAGCTCCCTATCGCGATCTCAGGTCCCAGAAGCATGGGTTGTTTGGAATGTTGACGGGACGGTTCAGCCGTGTGCTTGGCTTCGGGAGGGCGGGAGAGTCCGGCTCTGGGATCGCCCGCTGGGCCACCTCAACAAAAGGGACATACACTACAGAAAGGACGCGAGGGGGTTCCTGATGGTTCCAATTTGTTTGCTGGCAATATCGACGCACTCCATGGGGGCATGATCGACGGGTTCACCAGAGCGGATTTGAAGGGGCCCTTTTCTTCCTTCCCGCGCGGTGCGCTAGTGGAATGGGTTACGGCATCCCGGCATCGCGGAAGCGACGGCATCCAAGCGACAAAAGACATTCAGTCCGGCTCCGCGATCGGGAAACACCAACTTCCCGTCCCGGGCACGGCCGGACCTCGCGTGACGGCCCTGCCCCGGCAGCAGGTTCGTGGGGCCAATCAGGACAGCGGGAGCCCGTTTTGACCCACCCCCGCGCAGTCCCCTCTCGCTTGGTGCAGGAAAACATCCATTTGTTGAGTTACATCTCATTCTAGAGGGGTTAGCGGGGTCAATGGGGGAGAGAGCTGGGATGGACCAGGAAAAAATAATCTTGAGGTTGTGAGTTTGGAGAGGCTCGAGAGGTTCATTCCTCTGACAGACCGACAATGCGTGATCCAAGATGCATATGCTCTCGGTTGGTATGTGGACGTTTGGATTCCGCCATGCGAGACCGAGGATGGGACCCGCCTGTCGAGTCTTTGAATGGTGAGAAGGAAAACCACTTGGAGCCAACCCAGCAGCCGAGAGCTCCGAGACGTGGAGCCCGCTGTATGTTCGACGTCGGTAGCGCACCTTTGACCGCCTTTGGCAGGTTCTAATCAATGGTTTGCTGTAAGGTGTGTGTCTGGTCCCCGCATGGGATACAGTACAAAAAGGATGCCGTCCCGGCTCGGTTTTACTAGGTGACTTTTACTCTTTGCCAACCCGCTCTGTTAGTTTGACTTCGACTCGCACACGTTTGAACCTTTAGAACAATCTATTCCAGCCCGCATTCTTGCACACGCCTCAGGAATTCTTAGGAATTCACAGGAATTCGCGTTCCTTCCGCCACCTTATCTCTCAGTAACGTTTGATTCTTTGGAGCGAGCGCGCTCCTGCCGTCAAGACGTTTTCCAACCTCCTCAACTCGTAAGCCCTGATTCTGGTCTTTGTTTTGGTTCTTGCCTTCCTATAAATACGTGCCCTTTCTCGCCGTTAGCCGTAATCCTCGTGATGTTTTCCGGCGCCCACACACCTATAAATGCCTTCCTCGCGATCCTGATCTTGGGTTTTCACCCTGAACCACCAACCTTCAAACTCGCTAACCACCAATTCAGAGTCCACCACCCTTACGCCGGAGCCCGTTGTTCAGCCTCTCCCGGAGGAGCAGCGGACTCGATTCAGACCCAATAAAGTCTCAATCACCAGCTTAAACAAAAACATAAAACACCAATCACCAGCGCGCCGATTCTCAAGATGGCCCCGCACGCCGAGACTGATGCCGGCTCTGTGAACGGTGGTGGACACCCCGCCAATGGCACTTCTGCCACTCGCCCCAAGTTCACCGTTAACTCCCCCAACGTGGTGTACTCGGACAACGAGATCCGCTCCAAGTACACGTACCGCACCACGGAGGTGAGCGAAGGTGAGAATGGCAGCCGTGTTGTGACCCCGAAGGAGACGGTCTACGACTTTAAGCTCGACACCAAGGTCCCCAAGATCGGCATGATGCTGGTCGGCTGGGGCGGCAACAACGGCACGACCGTGACCGCCGGCATCCTGGCCAACCGCCGCGGCCTTGTCTGGGAGACCCGCAACGGCAAGCAGGCGGCCAACTACTATGGTTCCGTCGTCATGGGCTCGACCCTCAAGCTCGGCACTGACTCCAAGACCCGTGAGGATGTCAACATCCCGTTCCACGATGTGCTACCTATGGTGCACCCCAACGACATCGCCATCGGCGGCTGGGACATCAGCGGCCTGAACCTGGCTGATGCTATGGATCGTGCCAAGGTGCTGGAGCCGACTCTCAAGTCGCTCGTTCGCAAGGAGCTGGCTGCCTTGACCCCGCTGCCGAGCATTTACTACCCGGACTTTATCGCGGCCAACCAGGAGGGCCGTGCCGACAACCTGATTCCGGGCTCCAAGGCTTCGACCGCCCATGTTGAGCAGATCCGCAAGGATATCCGGTGAGTTCCTGCCTTCCCTTGAAAACCCTTCTGCTTTTCCCTAGAAAAAAAAAACAAAAAAAATGAAGGCTAACTGATGTAAAAGCGACTTCAAGGCGGCCAACAACCTGGACAAGGTGATTGTGCAGTGGACCGCCAACACCGAGCGCTTCGCCGATGTGATCGCCGGCGTCAACGACACAGCCGAGAACCTGCTCAAGGCCATCGAGGCCGGCCACGAGGAGGTCTCGCCCTCAACCGTGTTCGCCGTCGCCTCGATCCTCGAGGGTGCCCCCTTCATCAACGGTTCCCCGCAGAACACCTTCGTTCCCGGCTGCATCGACCTCGCCGAGAAACACGGCGCCTTCATCGGCGGCGACGACTTCAAGTCGGGCCAGACCAAGATGAAGTCGGCGCTGGTGGATTTCATGATCAACGCCGGTATCAAGCTCACGTCGATTGCCAGCTACAACCATCTGGGCAACAACGACGGTATGAACCTGAGCTCGCACCGCCAGTTCCGCTCCAAGGAGATTTCCAAGTCCAATGTGGTCGATGACATGGTTGCTGCCAACACTGTGTTGTATGCCAAGGACGAGCACCCGGATCATGTGGTCGTCATCAAGTACATCCCGGCTGTTGGTGATAGCAAGCGTGCTATGGACGAGTACTCCGCTGAGATCTTCCTTGGCGGTCACCAGACTATTTCGTAAGTCCTTCATGCCTCTCTTCCCTCTCATCCCACTCACCCAAACCATAAATTACACACCCACCCATACTAACGACCCCAACCTAGGATGTCCAACGTCTGCGAGGACTCCCTCCTCGCCTCGCCGCTCATCATCGACCTAGTCGTCATCGCCGAGCTCATGACCCGCATCCAGTGGAAGCTTCACTCCTCCAGCTCTGGCGAGGGCGACGGCACGGCCAAATACAAGTCCTTCCACAGCGTGCTGAGCGTGCTGAGCTACATGCTCAAGGCCCCGCTCACCCCGCCCGGCACCCCCGTGGTCAACGCCCTGGCCAAGCAGCGTGCCGCGCTGGCGAATATTTTCCGGGCTGTTGTTGGCCTGGAGCCGGAGTCGGATATGACGCTTGAGCATAAGCTGTTTTAGACGCCTTTTTGTGGGTGTCTTGACGGCGTGGTCACGTCTTAGGTGGGAGGGTCTTGGTTTAAAGATTTCCTCTTGGACTCTTGGGTCTTGGACTCTTAGGCGGTGATTTATTCGTTTCCTTTTTGCCCTACTGCTGCAAGGAGCTAGACAAAGGTAAAATACACTCTAGGCTAGTTTTCTTCTTCAGTAGCCGCTGCGTTTCGTTAAGAGGGGCTTTTCGTTAAGATGGGTTGATGAATGGATAGATCTGGGCACACGACAAGACAAGGAATCTTGGGAGCGGAGAGGGGCATCATCGATGAAGTACGATCTGATTGATGATGGTGCTTTTTTCCCGTCCTGAGCCAGGACATCATCATTCATCGCCATAGAAAATTGGAAGTTGTTTCCTGCGAATGTTTTGCTGAGTTTTTGTGATTGTGTGATTGTGTTGCTATTGCGTGAATGGATGATGTGAATGGTTTTTATCTCTGCTTGTGTTTTTACAAGATGGTGTTCTCTCCCCTGGTATCTGTTCGAGGTACCGTACAGCTTGTGCCAACTGATTTTGAAATGAACAATTCCATTCGTAGTGACACCCAGACGAGTAAAAATCCCAATCCGTGTGATTTTTCTCCCTAAGAGTTGCCCGTGTTATGTTACCTTGCCCAAAAAAGAAGCAATATCACTACCCTCTTTTGACTCTCCCTTGTTTAAGAAATGGGCAGTGAACCAAGCTTATGGCAGTGAAAGTCGGACGTCTTTCAACAAGGGTTTTAAAGAGAGTGTCGACGAACTTAAATATCACTCAACACGGCCATTTGGTCCCTTGAACCCTTAACTTTGACGACTTTAACAACTTTAACTTTAACTTTACCATCAATTCAAGCGCTTGAATATCTCCGTTCCCTCTACCTATACGAACAACTACCAACTTACAAACCCAATCCTTTCCTGCTCGTTACCCAATGCTTTCCTATCTTGCTTCTACCAGGCCCAATACCTCTTTCGATAGACCGCCATCTCTTCCTCCCACTGATCCTGACTACCCAACGGTGATGTCCCACTACTCAGAGCCTTGACGTCTTCGGCGCAGTATCACCCACCTCCTCTCTCGCCCTGTCACGCAGCTGTTTGCGTAGGATCTTGCCGGACTAGATGCAGTTAGTTAGTTGATCAAGCTATCCCAAGGGTAAAAAGGCAGTAGAGAAAAGGGAACCCACCGGATTCTTCGGGATCCCCTCCACAAACACCACCCCCCCCTTCAACCTCTTATACCTCACCACCTTCCCCTCCATCCACCCCGCCACCTCCGCCTCAGTAACCTTCGACCCGGCCCTCCGCACCACATACGCCCTCGGCACCTCCTCCCCCCCAATCGTCACCCCCACCACCGCAGCATCCGCCACCTCCGGATTCTCCAGCAACACCCCCTCCAACTCCGCCGGCGCCACCTGGTTCCCCTTCACTTTGATCAACTCCTTCACGCGATCGACAACATGCACGATACCGCCGGCGCGGTAGGCCTCAATGTAAGCGATATCGCCGGTGCGCAGCCAGCGGGTGCCGTTGGTATCAACAGTGATAGTGTCGGCGGTGGCTTGGGGTTTGCGCCAGTAGCGGCGCATGAGGGTCGGGCCGGTGACCCAGAGTTCGCCGGGGGTGTTGGGGGTGGTGATGGGTTGTCCGGTTTCGAGGGAGACGAGTTGGGCGGCACAGTTGGGGGAGAGTTCGCCGACGCCGGAGGAGGTGGGGATCGGGGAGGTTGGGTCCCAGGATAGGGCGGTGCAGGTTAGCTCGGTCATGCCCCAGCCCTGGCGGATGCGAAATTCTCGAGCGCTGGGGGAGGTGGAAGCGGTGAATTGGCGTTGGACTTCCTCGCAGACTTCGAGGGATAGCGGGGCGGCGCCGGAGCCGATGGTTTCGACGGAGGAGAGGTCGAATTGTTTCACGGCGGGGTGTTTGGCGAGGAGCACGACGATGGGCGGGACGACGGCGAGGGTGGTGATGCGGAAGCGCTGGATGTGGGTGAGCATCTTGACAAAGTCGAAGGCGGGCATCACGTAGACGGGGATGTGCAGATGCGGCATGTTGGCGATGAAGTAGGTCTGGCCGTAGGTGTGGTAGAACGGGAGGAAGGCCAGGCCGCTGTCTGTCTGCTGCTTCTGCGCAAAGTCTGGGTGTAGTTTGGTCGTGTGCACCACGCCGACGCCGTTGGCCACGTACGAGTAGTGGCTGATCTCCACGCCCTTGGGCACTCCCGTTGTCCCGCTCGAGTAGTTGAGGCAGCACGTCGTCTCTTCCGGGTTGGCGGGCTCTTCCCAGCGCCACGCTTCCGCCTGCGCGGGACTGCCCCCGAGTCTCAACAACTCGGTCCAGTGCCGGGCCCCTGCTAGATCTACCGGTTTGTTGCTCCCTGCTGCGGGGCCCTGGGCCGGGGAAGACGCCGTCGCCAGTTCCTTAACCGGCACGCTGGCAGGCCCCAGGACAAACACGCGGTCTTTCGACAGCCCAGCCTCCTTGGCCGCCGCGAACGCGGTATCCAGCGCTTGCTCAGCCGCAAACAGAAAAGTGGCACCGCTGTCCTGAAGCTGGTACGCTAGTTCCCGCGGGACAAAGCTCGGGTTGGCACCCGTGACGATCCCGCCGGCCATGAGGATGCCGAGGAAGACGGAAGGAAACAGCAGGCTGTTGCCCGAGAAGAGCAGCACGCGGTCGCCCTTTTGCAGGCCGGCGCGGAGCAGGCCCAGGGAGACCCGTTTGGCGAGCAAGCGGAAGTGCGGCATGGTCAGGAAGTTGTTGTCCGGGTCGTCCGGGTCGATGAAGGACTTGTGGTTCGGCAGCGGGTCGCAGGCCGAGCCGAAGATCCATTGCGCCAGCGAGCATCGCGGGACGTCGACCGTCCAGCGGGATTGGATCGTCATGGTGGTTGTTTCTTTCTGTCTTTTCCTTGGGGTGAAAGTAATGTTCTATAATTTATACAGCCGGATAGTCGCAGTGTTATCTTGGATTATAACACCTAGCCAAGGGGTTAGCGATGTTGTGGGAAAAGTCAATGTCCCAATTCTTAGGAGCAATTATGCGAGAGGAGGTGGAAAGTTCACTGACTGGCGAACCGTTCCCTTATCCTAAGATTCCAGCGTGAAAATTCCAAATAACTGCAAGGACGGCAGGGTGGCCAGGGAGTTTTGGTGGGTGTTCGGTATGTACATGTATGTGTACTGGACCCAAAGCACGGAACAAGGGACCTTGCGCATATAATCGGATATAAGCTGAAACCGATTCTCCAGCGGAACAAATCCACATCGGCAGGCACGAACGGGAAGAGAGAACTCGTCAATTCCACATCTTCCAAGGTTCCTAGATTCCTCGGGTTCTTCCCCGCACCAAACAGCTTCCAATTGCTCTCGTCGGAGGACTTCCATTCCTCATTCAACCACAGCCCCAAACCGTCAACGTGATCTCGGGTCTGTTCCGGGTTCCCACTCCTCCAAAAGACCCCGCAGACTCACCGCGAAGAGGTGGACTTGGCGGGGATGTACGATGTGACGTTCCGGGGAACCTTGATACAAGAGGTTGGAGATTTGTTATAAAAGCTCCTTTCTCACGTAAGGTCTAAGACGTCGTTCGACCTCTCCGTATCCGTACTACGGTACTTTCCCCCTCAGAAACCTCAAAAACCGCCTTTCTCAGTCTTTTTCGCGAGCCTGTATGAGCACTATCAAGCTGGACTCCCTCGCTGCATAACGGTCACGCGGCTCTCCATTGACAGACTTGGGGGAAGTTCTTGGAAGACCGCAAAGTCCCCCCGGCCTTGTCGCCGATTGGCGGGTTCGGGCCTGGGGGATTTCGAGGTGTCCGTCGTGTCCCCCGCAACCCCGCATGCAGGGACATGGGTTCCCCATAAAATTGGTGAGATGCCGAGGCTGTTGTTGATCCAAACCGGTAGTTTGACGCGAAGTGGCTTGTCTTCCCAACCAGGGTCTGGATGTGGTAGATTGGAGACGAGAGGTTTGTGTATGTAGCTGAGACGGGGAGACATCGGGTTGCGGATATGATGGGGTTGAACATATATATGTCTTAGTCCAAAACCTCAGGAAGTATCTTTCGGGGTTTCTAATTCGACATAGTTGTCGCAACCAACACGAATGTCAGACCTGCAGAATGGTCTTGAAAGACACGTTGTGTCCGTTTCTGAATGGAAAAACAAGGCATAGTTAAAAGAGAAACCGAGAGCCGTCGTGATATCTAGCTGGCTAACCACCCACTTACACATACTCCAAAAGAATGCCACCAGCTTGCCGTCAACCCGCCCGTCAAAATGAATGGAATGGATACAGGGCGGGCAGCTCCGGGACGTAGAGTAGGTTATTGCGTTTTAGTGTCTCGAAATCCTTCTACCTCGCAGCCTTGCAAATATCGTATGGTCCAACAACCATGGTGTCTTCTCATGAGTCGGCAAAGTACGAAGATTGGTACCTTTGCGCGGCCTCATCTTCCTATAAAAAGTCCCATGCGCAACGTTACACATATTGACGGCTGTTGTGTAATCGGGACATTTGTCTGTGGCTTGGGAAGTAAAGTCCCGATTTTAGATGATATTTGACTGTTAACTCCGTCTCAAAGTCCAGTTGGGATTTTCAACACGAAGAAAGCTATCCCACCCAAAAGCCCGGACCATCACGACACACACCACCTATTCCTTCCTCACCTCCTTACCTCCCAACCTCAAACCCCATCCACACAACACACCCTTTATAAGCCAGCCCCGCGCAACAGCTTCTCGTCGCCCCCCACCGGAAAATGCTTGACCTTTCGGATGGCGCATTCGGGGGGCTGTGGGCGTCAAACAAAGTACACCACAGATTCTCGGCCCCCGGGTTCGAACCCGGGGGCCACCACTTAGTAAAACTTGCTTGCGGGTTTTCGTAGCTTCCTACCCACCGGGGTAGGGGGTGGGCTTTTGGGGTTTCTTTTGTTTTGTGGTTTTTTGGGAGGACTTCCAGATTTGGTTGGAACTGTTTCAAAACCACGGTGTTGAAGTCCAGTCACGTGAGCGTCCATCATACCCGCGACAAAGTGGTCTCATGTACGGATACAAGCTAGCATCAAAGTTGATATCATTCTTGAGTCTTTTGGATGGCTTCCACCCTGTGTTGTCACTGGTCAGCTTAACTATGGACTTGGTTAAAGCTGAAAATAACACTTTGGGCGTCGTCCAAGCAAGGAAGGGACGACTTGCATATTTTCAGCAGCGCCCCCCACGCCGTGGCGTCGGTGTTTCAGGCGATTGGTTGCCGCTGGGGGCACGTTCTTGGTCCCCCCAAAGAACAACTTCAACAGGCTTGTTTCAGCTCTCCTTTTAGTGGAAGACCCGCTGTTGACTTCAACTCATCAACAACTGGCCATCTCCCATCTCCGTTCATCGTTTTATGAGACGATAATTTCTGGTACTATCTTGTGGGTTGGGGTTTTATCATCCAAACCCTCGATGAGACTGAATTTTTAAATTTCCCGCCGCTTGCGCCCTTGCGCTTTCACATACCGCTTCTCTCGCTGCAGCCAGGCGGGCCGGGTGTCACAACTGGATTATTCATCACTTCTGCATGAAGCACACCACTCCCGTCCCATAACTCAGTCACACAAGAAATGTCATAAAAAAGAAACCAAACAAACACAACAACAACAACCCGTCACAGATCCCTTCTCCCCACGCCCAAAATGTTCTCCCTCCCCAGAACCTGGCGCCGCTCCGGACCAGCCGACTACAGCAGCGCCGTAATCCCCCTCGACGAAGCCCACAAACACAGCCACGCCTACCGCCTCCGGCGGCCGCGGCCTAGTACTAGCACCAGCACTAACATCACCGGCGATATTCCACCTTCAGACGAGGAGGAGGAGGAAGCGCGGGGGCGGGGAGTTGGGAATGGCGGTGATGGGGCTGATGATGTTGAAGGGGAAGAGGAGGAGGAGGAGGATGATGACGAGGATAAGGACGGCGAGGATGGTGATACCACGATGTTGGTCATGACGAATGGGGCGGGGGAGTATAGTGTGGAGGGGTTGAGGAGGGAGGTTAGGAAGGGGAGGAGGGGGGAGGGGTGGACGGGTTATGAGAGTGAGTTTGAGTTTTGCTGAATGGGGTTATCCTTTTGAGTTGGAAGGGGTTGGTTGGGTTGGAGATTGGAATGAGGGGCTGACGGTGGGACAGTGAAATCGAAACTTATCAACAAGGCGATTCAGGATATTGGGATGGGGACGTATAACTGGCAGCTTTTTGTGTTGTGTGGGTTTGGTTGGTTTGCCGATAAGTGAGTTTCCTGGTCGAATCTCTGCTTGTTTTTAGAACCCCTTGACTGACTTTTCATAGCCTCTGGATGCAGGTATGCTCATGGCCGGCCATGCAATCTGAGTGGGACCCCTCGGGCAGCTAATAAGACTAGGGCGTATCACTCACCCTCCCCTCTCTCTCCGCCGAGTTTGACGTCTCGGAAAAGTCGGTCCGCTACACGACCTCGTTCCTATTCATCGGCCTGTGCTTGGGGAGTTTCTTCTGGGGCATCGGCTCTGACATCATGGGCCGGCGTATCGCCTTCAACGTAACACTGCTCATTGCGAGCGTGTTCGGAACCGCGTCCGCCTACGCCTCCAGCTGGACCGGCGTGTGTTTTCTGTATGCCGCCTTGGGTTTCGGCGTCGGGGGCAACCTGCCAGTAGACGGCGCGCTGTTCCTCGAGTTCCTCCCGGATGCCTCGAGCTCCCTGCTGACGCTGCTCTCGGTGTGGTGGCCGGTCGGACAGCTCTGCTCGTCGCTCTTTGCGTGGTTCTTCATCGCCAACTGGCCGGTCGAGCAAGGGTGGCGGCACTTTGTCGCAACCATCGGCATCATCACCTTCATCATGTTCCTCGTCCGCTTCTTCCTCTTCCACATGTTCGAGTCGCCCAAGTACCTGCTTTCTAAGGGCCGGCAGGCCGAAGCTGTTGCTGTGGTCCAAGGGATCGCGTTCAAGAACGGCAAGAAGACCTGGCTCACCGAAGAGGTCCTGGATGCCGTGGTCGACGACACTGCACCTTTGCCCCAACGACGCCTGTCCACCCGCAACATCATCCGCAACAAGCTGGCCTCGTTCTCCGCTGAGCGCATCCGGCCGCTGTTTAAGAACCGCAAGCTGGGCCTCACAACCGCCCTGATCTGGTTCGCCTGGGCCACTATCGGGATGGGCTACCCGCTCTTCAACGCATTTCTACCGCAGTACCTCTCCCACGGCGGCGATAGCGGCACTGGTAACGGCGGTGATGGTATTCCAAGCGGCGACGCCCCCGCCTCCGAAATCACAGCCGACACCTACCGCGAATACGCCATCACCAGTCTCGCCGGCGTGCCCGGCAGTCTCCTAGCCGCCTACTCCGTCGACATGAAATCCCCCTTTCTCGGCCGTCGCGGCACGCTTGCCCTATCAACCTTACTCTCGGCCGTGTTCCTCTTCCTCTTCGTCCGCCTCGGCACCTCGCCGGCCTCACAGCTCTTCTTCTCGTGTGTCGAGGCGTTCGCCCAGAACATCATGTACGGCGTGCTGTATGCGTTCACGCCCGAGATTTTCCCCGCGCCGGTGCGGGGTGCCGGCACGGGCGTGGCGAGTTTCTTGAACCGTGCGACGGGGTTGATGGCGCCGATTATTGCGGCTACGATACCTGGGGATGGGACGACCGCGCCGGTGTATTTGTCGGGGACGTTGATTCTGGCGGCGTTTGTGGGGATTTGTCTGATTCCGATTGAGACGAGGGGGAGGCAGAGGTTATAACCGAGGATTATCATGATAGGCAACTGGGTGAATCGTTAGAACTGCACGGTAGGCGTATGGTTGGGTTACTAGTGAACATTTAGGGGGATTCATCGCAGCATAGATACATATACAGCGGCCCATATGGCGGCCGGGAAGGAGGAATTATAACACAGCGTGAGTAATAAATCATCAGTCTATACTGTATATGCAGCGTACGCACGCGGTCTACGCCCCCCGATCCGGCTCTCTGCTCCCCCGTTCCCTGACCCCCACCGGCACCTCCACGCTGCGCTTCGCAAACGACTTCCCCAGCGCATCCCGCACCATCGGATCCGACCGAATCGTGTTCTGCACCAGCCACTCCTTCGCCTTCACCCACATCGAGCCGCGTGTCTCCTGGTCCCCAGAAAACGGCACCATCTCCGTGTCCAGCAGCATCGTCGCGTCGTTGTCCACCTGCTTAACCACCGCATCCAGCCGGTCCAACGCCTCCCTCAACGCCTTCTCATCATCCCCTCCCTTTTTCCCACCGCCATTTCCAGGATTATTGCCATTACCACCCATAACCAACTGCCCACTCCGCGTATCCGCCGCCAGCAACGGACCAATCTGCGAAAACGCAATATACACCGTAACACTCAACTTCCTCGCCAGGGCAATCGCCTGAAACGGCAAATAATACGGCGCCCTCCCTGTTCCCCCCAACCCAGACCTCACCCCCCATCCCAACAGCGGATTCACCACCTTCTCCAAAACCCCCGGCAACCCCGGCCGTGTCACCGCATACGTCTCAAAAACAAACAACACCGCCAGCACCAACCACCGCTCATACCGGCCCCAGTCCAAGTAACCCAGCAGTCCTAACGCATACATCGCCACCGCAGCCGTGACGTAGTAGGGTATGAGCGCGGCTTGCGCGCCGCGCACGACGTAGTCACGTATTGTGACGCAGCGCGTCCAGGAGAGGATATCGGGCCCGAAGCGCTCGTAGGCGAAGCGTCGCGCCGGGTCGGTGAGGGTGTCGGCGGCTGTTTTGAGGTGGACGAAGTAGGCGTTGATATCCTCTTCTCTTCTTTGCCCCCCTACGGCCTGAGACGAAGAAGCTTTATCCGGGTGGTGCAGCGCCGCGAGACGGCGGAAGCGGGATTTGATGTCGCGGTCGGTGGCGGAGAGGGGCACGCCGAGGTCGGTGTAGAAGGAGCCGGCGCGCTGGAGCTCGTAGTCGGCTTCGTAGACGGTGTAGGCGAGGTAGAGGGTCACGACGGCGATGTGGATGCGGCGGCGGTGTTCGGCGAAGCGCGGGGTGCCGGGTTGAGGGCGGGGGTCGCCGGCGCGGATGGTGAGGCTGTAGTAGAGGGATTGGGTCCAGCTTGTGACGAGCTGGTGGGGGGGGGGGTTAGTTTCTTGGTTTGGGTTTTGTGGTTCAGGTGCACACGGGTAGTTGAGGAAGAAGGTGGAAAGGGGGAAGGAAACCCCCGGAGGAGAAACATCAAAATGAGAAACTCCTAGAGAAATGGTGGAAAATGCAAAGGGGAATGCTGGTACAAAGGAAGAGGGAAAGGAGACCTACGCCGGGGAGAAAGCTCCAGCCCAGGAGCGAAAGGAGCGCCGACATGATGTTAGTAGTTCCAGTCGTGTATGTCGCCTTCAAAACCCTACTAAACCCTCATGATCAAGCAACCCTCTCCAAGCAACAGCGAAAAAAAACCAAAAGGGGGGTGCAAACGAGCGGCGGCAGTTCGAAACGCCAACGAAGTGTCCGAATGTTTGACGCGGTTCTTTGTTTGCGGCATGTTGGCCTATGGACCCACTTGGCTTAATTGGTGTCTGGCCGTTGACGGTCGGCTAAAGTTCGGCTTTACTCCGGCGTTTGCAACCCACATCCACCCACACTGGACACGGCTGAAAATAAGTCGAGAGCGGCCGATACATCCACTCAAGGCGTGGTGGCAGAGTGGTCTAATGCGCAAGACTAGAAATCTTGTTCCTTCGGGAGCGTCTGTTCGAATCAGGCCCACGTCGAGTTCTTTTTTCTCTTATTTTTCTTTCTCCATGAATTTCCCCAATTTCCCATCTTCAACCTTCATCCTTCCCCTTTCTTCCCCCGCAATTTGACACCGTTACATCCCATGAACGATCCCCTTTTTCCTTTCTGTTTCGGCCGGTCAATTGGACGAGCCAATGGGTTGAAACAACAAGTTTCTGGGAAACCCTGTTTCTCTTGTCCAATGGAGGGAAACCAACTGCGTTTTTTGAACCTTTTGTGAAGTCAGCCTTCCCTCTCGCGACGGGGCTAAACGGTTGCATTCGGAGGAGTTGGTCCTTTCCTTGGTGATGATCCTGGTCTCTTGGCTTTCCTGTTCCCGTTTGCTATCCAATATTCTCGCGGGAAAGGGTGATATTTAGGACTTCTGCGAACTCGTGTTGGATCTGGCTAGTCTTGGTATCGTGGCAGTTGCTGACTCCGCCTGCTTCCTGTGCCGTTCTACCCGTCTACTGGCTAGCTACCGGAAGGTGCCTGAATTTTAATCGTGTTTTACTTTGACGTCTTTCGTTGTTGTTTGTTTTGACTTCCATTTCTTTTTTCTTTTCCCACCTCGGCTTTTCCTTTTGGGGTCAAAAAAAGTACAATAAACGCGTCAAATCCCCCATGAGGGCGGACTCATCGAATGAGACTCCAATTCCTAGCCGCGGTTTTAGCCGCTTGCGTCACAGCCCAACAACAACTCTGGTCCTCCCCTGAACAGACGTCACCTCAAAAACGAGACTCATGCGACGGCCCGTCTGCCGGTAGCCCCAAGACGTGGTGGCGTTCGGAAATCAGCCACAACGGGACTACACCACATGCCGCCGACACAACATACGAGTACTACCGCGATGTGGTCAAGTACGGCGCCGACCCGACCGGCCAGGAGGACTCGTCCGAGGCGTTCAACCGTGCCATCAACGGTGAGTGAGAGAGAGTTATTTGTCAAATTATAGAATGGCGAGAAAAATGAGTGCTAACACCGGTGCAGCATGGAACCGCACGGGCAACACCGTCACCACTATGCCTGCCTACGTGTACATCCCCCCGGGCGAGTATCTCATCAACGGATCCATCCAAATGCTCGTCAACACCTACCTCGTCGGTGACGCGGTCGACCTGCCCAAGCTGGTCGCCCACCACACCATGTGGGAGGATCCTGTCATCCTCGGTTACGACGCCTACCAAGGGGAAGGCGGCTCGACCAAGAACTTCTACATGGCCGTCCGCAACCTGCACATCAACACAACCACGGTGCCGCTTGGGGCGCGTGCCCGCGCGATCGAGTGGTCCGTCTCGCAAGGCTGCAGCCTGACAAATGTGCATGTGACCATGGCGCATGGGGCAGCGCACGTTGGCGTGTCCATGGACCACGGCGGGTCGGGCACCATCATTTCGGACTGCTCGTTTACCGGTGGGGAGACCGGGGTGGAACTATACGGCCAGCAGTATATGCTCAAAAATTTGCGGTTTGATAAAGTTATCTTGGGGATATCGGTCATCAAATCGCATGTGACGACGGTTCAGAACTGCACCTTCACGGACTGTCATCACGCGATTTACGCGGACGAACCGCATAGCAGCGGGACCATGTCGGTTGTCGATTGCATCGTTCGCAGGGGCTACGAGGCTATCTGGACTGATGTGTCGGGCAACGGCGAAGGGTCGTTGATCTTGGAGGGGTTTGAGGTCGGAGGTACAGGTACATTGCCGGTCAAGTCATCCGAGGGCAAGAAGCTGTTGCGCAATTCTGTTCCTGCTGGGCAGGTCTGGGTGATGGGAAATACGTGAGTGCTCCCCTGGAAGAGAAGGAGAGTCGGCGGCGGTAGCAGGGATAGCCTGAAAGACTGACGTGACGTTACTTTGTTCTCAGCAATCCCGACGGTTACCAGTCCAACAAGACATACTCCATCTCGCGGCCGGCTGAGTTGTTAGTGGACGGGAAATACTTTACCGCTCCTGCGCCACAGTATGAAACGTACGATCGCAGCCAGATCGTCAGCATAACGGAGGACCCCGACCATCCCGTCTATGGAGACAGTAAGTGCCCGGGAAAGGGGATGTGGAAGAAAAGAAAACCGAGGGGAAACCAGGGGCAAAGCAGACTAACACCGCTCAGACTCCCACGACGACGGCCCCTCGATCAACGCCATCCTAGCCAAGCACGCCAACTGCAAGATCGTCTTCTTCCCGCAGGGCATCTACCGCACCAACACCACCATCCACGTGCCCCCGGGCTCGCGCATCACCGGCGAGGTCCTCAGCATCATCTCCGGCGCCGGCGCCCACTTCTCCAACGCTTCCAACCCGCAACCCGTCCTCCGCCTCGGCAACCCCGACGACCGCGGCGTCGCCCACCTCAGCGATCTCCTGGTAACCGTTGCATCCCCGCTCCCCGGCGCCGTGCTCCTGCAGATCAACATGGCCGGCCCGAAACCAGGCGACGTCGGCGTGTGGAACACCGTCCTGCGCGTCGGCGGCGCTGTGGACTCGTCAGTGTCCACGCAGTGTGGTAACCCGGACCCATCGTTCTGCCTGGCTGCCTTTGCCTTACTGCACATGACGGAATCCTCGTCGGCTTACGTTGAAAATGTCTGGGGCTGGGTGGCTGACCACAGCTTGGACGCACCGGACTCTGACCCGCCGCAGAACATCGCCGTCGGTCGCGGCGCGTTGGTGGAGAGTAAGGGCCCTAGCTGGTTGGTCGGGACGTCGTTTGAGCACTGCGTGTTGTACCAGTATGCGTTGCACGGTGCGGAGAATCTCTACATCGGGCAACACCAGAGCGAGAGCGCGTACTGGCAAGGGCCCGGGACACCGGTTAAAGCGCCGGCGCCGTGGAAGCCGAACGCGGCGTTGGGTGATCCAGGGTTTGAAAACTGCGCGAAGGACGACGATGCGTGTCGGCGCTCGTGGGGGTTGTATGTGAAGGGGGTCAAGGATGTGGTGGTTCATGGGTCGGCCATGTGGAGTTTCTTCCATGGGATGAACGATAACCTGTTCGGCGACCCGGAGTGCACTTCGACGGGTGGCATCTGCCAGACGAACATGGCGTATATCGAGGATGCTAAGAGCATGTGGTGGTTCTCGGCGAGCAGCAAGGCGGCCGAGAACTTGGTGTTGAACGTGGGTGGTGGGCCGGAATCGACTAAGAACGTAAATGTGTCGTCTCAAAAGGACTACCCAGGCGCGTGGGGGGCGGTTATGGGTGCGTATTTGAGGAACAGTGGTGCTGAAGTCGACGATAACGAGGGAGATGATTCTGGGGGGATCAGACTGACTCCGGGGTTAGGGTTAGCTGTGGCCGTCTTGGCGATGACGCTGTCGTTGTTTGCGTAAAGTCGCCAATTCCTGTACATACATCTTAGAATACCCATAATAAAAACTTGAAAAATAAAAAGAACGGCGGGCGGAGCTGCGCTACCATGGCTTACGGTAAACACTCGACTGAACCGTGAAAGGCCCTTTCGGGACCAAGTTGACCGACTCTCGTGGACTGATTGAACTTCGGTTCGGCATTCGGACGACCCAGAGCCAGAGCCGCGGGTATGTAGGCATGGCCTTGTGAGGCTCCCAACTCGGTGGTTTCACGGCACTGGATCAGCGATGAGCCGAGCCCCTGGCACGAGTGGCCTCGCAAGCTCGCACCTCGCAAGCTTCGCCCGATGATGATTGTGGGGGACGGGAACAATGGAAGACTGGGGGAGCCGCAGCCTTTCGCAGCGGGTGTGGGGAAACTTTCCAGGTTGGTTCAGCAAACCGCACGCGCAAAAGGAGCGGGCCTGCCCCACAGCACATGACGCCTTGCCCCCCAAAGCGGACCCGCTGCCGTCGCAACTTGCGGGCCTCTGGCCTGTCGCGGACTTTGCGCCAGCAAGGAAATGGCGGCCGAGGTCCAAATTCACATGCGGCGGCGCGTTCACATTCGGCCGATGGCTCTTCGCAACTTGTCGCCCGAGGTAGTATAAACTTGGTCCCTGTCCCCGCGATCTTCCCCAGCTTTTGGTTTTTTTCCTCTTTCATACTACTCCAACGATATACACGAGACCAAGTCCATAATTGTCACTCTTTTCGCCAATTCCACAATCAACAAACCCCGTTTCGCCCACCAAAACCACATTCACCATGTCTTTCAAGAACGGTACGTTTGTGCACTCCGCAACAACTACCCCGACCCCTCTTCGGGACGTCCGGCAACACTCAGCACGAACGACACATGCCCATTGGGGAAGTTATCAAAAACAAAACATGGAAGTCTAACCCTTTGAAATAGACAAGTTCCCCGCCTCCGCTGCCTTCGACGAGATCAGCGCGGCCCTCACGGCTAGCGAGGCCGACCGCAAGGACGCCATCAAGCAGGGCGGCGCCGTCTTTGCCTTCACCCTCAAGAACAAGGCTGGTGAGACCGAGAGCTGGCACATCGACCTGAAGGAGAAGGGTGCCGTCGGCAAGGGCACTGGCGAGAAGCCCAACGGTGCGTTCCCAGCGTCTTTTTCCCGAAAAGAAAAAGAAAGAAAAAAGAAAAGAAGAAGAAGAGAATGCATGACAATCGGATTCTAGCCCCTTACTGACATACAACGTTCACAGTCACCCTCTCCCTCTCTGAAACCGACTTCGGCAACCTCGTCGCCGGCAAGGCCAACGCCCAGCGCCTCTTCATGTCTGGCAAGCTCAAGATCAAGGGCGACATCATGAAGGCCACCAAGCTCGACCCCATCCTCAAGAAGGCCCAGACCAAGGCCAAGCTCTAAACCACTCGAACACGACAGTTGTTGAGCGGGGAGGTGTTTCGTCAAAGTTTAGACTTGGTTATTATGACACTGGAAGGCGGCTTTTTCTTGTATAATACCATACCATTTCCGTTGTATTGGTGCCGAGGCGGCACCCGGCTCGCGGCGTAATTCACAGTGTTGTATTTAGGTCTATTTTTGTTGTTGAGTCCTGATTATGTGAAACGAGTCCGCTTGACTGTCATTGTGGTGACTTGAAGAGCGGCATGCAGACGTTTGACTTTGGCGGTGACTGGTCAACTTTGACGTTGAAAAGCCAAGTCGTTATGAAAGTGATGCTAGGTCAAGTCTAGCATGTGATTGATCTACGCGCATAACATCGTGTATCCTAGTTTAGCGACTTGCAAGGAATGTCCCAAGAAGCTGCAGCCCTCCGTTTAGTGTAGAGCCTGAGGTGAGTCTGGCCAAAGAAAGAGGCAAGTTAGTGTTCGGGAACTTCTTCCTGACATTAGGTAAGAAGATGAGGGCGCCTTTCAACATTCAAGCTCATCCCTCCGTTGCCTGAGGCAAGTCCCTTGTTAGTTCATGTAAGTGATGTTGAGAACGACGATCCACGTGCCGACCTTGCCGTACCACTCCAGTATCTACGGGCACGGCAGAAAGCACCACACATGGGTCGGGGATAAAGTACTGTCTCGGCACTTGAGGTACTTTTTTGAGACACGGAATCCGAGGAGTTGAGTCGGCGTGTCACATCGTGTTCTTGAATAGAGAGGCTCGGATTGTATGAGAAACCTGGCACAGGTGTCGCTTTTGATAGGGCGGAAACTTGTGCTGTTTTCACCCATTGGACAAGACGAAAAATGAGGGGGGAAAGGAAAAGCAAACATTGGAGGGGTAAAATGAAAGGTGTGAGGAGTCGACAACTCAGCCCAAGTACATAATCGAACCAAAAAAACTCCTCGAGGAACCATAAACATTAGAGTCATCGAGACGAGGGATGCCTCGGAGAGTTTTGTTTGGTGGTCTCTTGGCTCTTTGTTGATGTGTGCTGGCACCTCCGACGTCCTGCGTGAATCAATAGAAGTAACTAGACTCGACGTCATTTTCCCGAGCCTCCGCAGCCCTCCGCTACAAGAGGGGAATAAGCCCGCGCCGTCTCGATGTCGCACGCGACCGTTTTGCAGACGGTGTCCGGTTGCCTTCGCCTGGGCTCCGTTGGTCACATGGACTTCCACCTGCAGTGATTGGAACGCGCCGCCTCCGTTCCGTCGTGCCCGCTCTCCGCTGCTCTCCGGGTCTTCCAATACGGGCTGCTGGCCGAAGGCAGACGACCCGGGCATGACCTGCGGGCATAGGGCGGACAAAGAGACTCGTCTTCGGGCGGCAAGCACAATTGGCCAGACGGCCGGCGGCTGCTGCACTTTTTGTCGTTGACTTTGGCTTTTCGGCAAGAGCCGCCGCTGCCTGTTTTCTGCTGCTCATTGGCGATGTGTGCCTGAGGTGCCCCGTGCCAACCCCACCGTGCCGAGTTTGGAAATGGTCCGTGCACACGCACCCTCTTTCGCAGGGTCCCAAGCTGCCCGCGTTTTTTTTTGGCAGGGCTCCTCACTCAAGTTTTTTTCCCCCGGCTTCCAAGCTGAGCACCGCTCAAGGGGCCATTCCTCCTCTCCACACACCACCACCACAACCACCACCACTCAGTTGGTGCTGCCGCTTTTTCATCAGCCACCTGCTTTGACAGGAGACACGGCATCACTCGGGATCTCTCTTCAATTGCCGCTTTTCCGCTGGCATCGTCGAGTCCCTTTGTGCTTTTCTTCCCCCCCATCAGCCTTTCATTGTCTGGCGCGTCGTGCCGGGTTCTTGCTCTGGGGCCTCGTCAACCAACGCGCAAAATCCATACACCCCTGGCCTCTTTTTCTTCCTCGACCAGAACAACCCGAACGCCGCGCATCGCAGCCCCGACGCGACAAAAAGACGCGACAAATCGAGGGTTACATGCACATGGCCGCTGTTCAACTTTATCCTTTCTAATTTTCAAGTCGACAAGACTCTTTTTCTTCTCACTTTCTCTTCCCTTGCGCGCACCCCCTTTTTGTCTCAAAGACCCGTTTCACGCTTGACGCGAGCACCGCTCCCTTCCTGCTACGCGCGACACCATGGATACGTCTTCCACAAAGCGAAGCATTTTCGCTTTCGCCGGCGGTCTTTTCCGCAGCCCGGCTCCTCCGGCGGACAATCGCGAGGATAATGCGAGTATCAAGAACAATACCACCTCGAACACACCGACCAAGTCTGCGGCATCAGCAGCAGCAACCGCGCGCCGCGAGATCCATGGCGCGTCGTCAGGGCCTCACAGCCCGATGAAGCGCGCCTCCGAAGCGCAACTCGCATCGCGACGCATTCTCGGCCGCCCGCAAGGCCCATCGAGCAAGTTGTCTCAGAGCATCTCGGCGTCAGACCTCGCGCACAGGCACACCAACTTGGTGGTTGCGCCCCCGAGGAGGATGCCGGGCGACAACCCGAACAAGCAGCGACCGACCACGATTTCGAACTCGGTATTGTCGCATGGGCCGTCGACGGGTACGCCGAAGTCGACGAGCTTTTCGGGTGTGGGCTCAACACCGGCGCGGAATCTGTTTCGCTCCTCAGCGCTTTACGGCCGGCCTCAGCAGCACAACTTCTCTCCTCGTATCCCTGCCAACACCTTGAACCAGAGCTTTCCGCCTTCGACGCCGGGCAAGCCACCCCGTGGCTCGACTCCGGATGTTAACGGCCGGATTCTTGCCAACACCACATCTGTCGACCTGTTCCAAATGAGGATCTCCTCGCCCCCGCTCCATCTCACCGGCGAATATCTCGCCAAAGAGGTGCCCGAGGACCCGAACCGAACGGGTTCCGTGTATGCCGATGAATACCTCGCGCATTACTGCCCTCCCGACCTGGACGAGCACCAGAGGCGCCAATTTTTCTGCATCCTCGATCTACGGCGGCTGAAATACGCAGCCGACGAGGTGTTTACCAAGAAGGACTGGAAGTTGAACGTGCTCAACTTTGCCAAGGAATACGAGAAGAGCAGGAGTTTGATCATGCTACGGTATGGTCTGTACGAGTTTAAGACGGTGAGGGCCTCGGAGGCGGTCAAGAAGGAGTGGAAGCAGAAACATGGGATCCCGGACTCGGAAGATGAGGCCACGACCCCCAGAGCGAAGGGCGCCACCAAGAGGAAGGCATCGGAAGAGCTCACACCAGCTGCCGATAACCCGTTCGCGGCGTCCGTCTCTGGCTCCAACAAGCGCGCTCGTGCTCCCGACAACGCGGCCAAGAACAAGCGCAAGGCCGAAGCCCAGCCGGAGGACAGCCAGCCGGCGAAGCTCCAGAAGCCCGCTGCCCCTCCGTCGGCCACCAAGTCGGTGTTTGAGAGCATTGCCAACAACGCGCAGTCGACCTCGGCGACCCCGACCAAGGCCAGCGGCAAGTCTGTTTTTGCTTCTGGCGCGGCGGCTAAACCCATCAGTGCCTTTGGCGCATCGTCCGGCGGGAATATCTTTGGTCACCTCTCTGATGCGAGCAAGGGCAGTGGCAACGAGGACGACGACGACGATAGTGCGACCGGGTCCGAGGCCGAAGATGAAGATGAGGATAATGCGGGTGACGAGTCGGAGGAGCCTCGGGACACCAGCCAGAGCGACGAGCCGGCGGAGAGCGGCGCCGACACACCACGGTTCCTCAACACCCACAAGCCTGCCGTCAACGGCATGTCGAGTGCCTCTTCCGATGCCGGCGAGAGCACGCAAGGCCGCAGTATCTTTGACCGTATCACGCGCGGTAGTGACGGGCAGCCCATTAGGAAGCTGTCGCCAACCGACGGGAACCTGTTTGCTGCGCCGAGCGACAATGAGCGCTCTGTGAGCCCGGCCAAGGAACAGGCTGCTGCGACTGCTCCGGCTGCTCCAGTTCCCGCGGCTCCTGCCGCTCCCGGTAACAACACGTGGAATGCTGGTACGCGTATCAAGTTTGCGCCCTCGGCAGGGTCCTCCTTTGGGGCTAGCACCCAGCAAAAGCCGGCCCTGTCCTCGGCCATTGACTTTGGCTCGACGGCGGCTAACAAGACCACAACCGCGACCACGCCTGCCGCCGAGGCTCCAAAGGAGGCGGCCGCGCAGCCCATCTTCAGGGCCCAGCCACCAAAGAGTAACGAGAGCACAAACCTGTTCGCCGCGACGAATGGCACCACGCCCAATTTGTTTGCGTTCGGCGCTAAGAGCACGGACACACCGGCCGCCGCGCCTTCGTTTGGCTCCAACACTTCATCCTTGTTTGGCCAGCCAAAGGACAACAAGGACGGCAGCGAGACTCCCAAGGCTGCTCCCGCTCCATCAACTTCTTTGTTCGGCGCCCAGCCGGCGGCTACCG
Source organism: Dichotomopilus funicola (assembly GCF_033296635.1). Taxonomy (NCBI): domain Eukaryota; kingdom Fungi; phylum Ascomycota; class Sordariomycetes; order Sordariales; family Chaetomiaceae; genus Dichotomopilus; species Dichotomopilus funicola. The sequence continues at coordinate 68,713 of NW_026944082.1, read as the reverse complement.
CATCGGACACGGCCAAGCCCAGCCTGTTCGCGTCGTCTTCGACATCGAACCTGTTCGGAAACCAGAGCAAGCCCGAGGCCACGCCCGCTGCGCAGCCCCAATTCGGTGGTCTGTTCGGCAAGGCTCCGGCCCCAGGTGCGGAGACGCCCGCTGAGAAACCGGCCTCTTCTCTGTGTTCCACCGATGCCACCGCCAAGCCTGCGACCAACTTATTCGGGGCCAGCACCGCGACCGGCTCGGATGCATCGGCTGCGCCGAAGTTTGCCTTTGGGGGTGTGGATGCCAAACCCGCTACTACTACCTCTCTGTTTGGCGCCGCCACGCCCGCTCCTGCGGCGGCCGAGCCCGCGGTAACGAAGAACCTCTTCGGCGCTACGACTACATCCACTGTCCCTGCGACAGAGACGAAGAACCTGTTCGGTAGCACGACGGCTGTCGCACCGGCTACCACCTCCCTTTTCGGTGCGGCTTCGACTCCGGCGCAAGACACAACGTCGCTGTTTGGCAATGCCTCTACCGAGTCAAAATCTCTGTTTGGCACCAACAACTCGACCGAATCGAAGGGGCTGTTTAGCGGTGCTAGCACGGAAGTCAAGCCCATTTTCGGGGCCACCAATGCCGAGTCGAAGCCCATCTTCGGCAGTGCTGCTTCGACCACTTCCGAGAGCCAGCCGGCGACCCTGTTTACCAACACCTCTTCGGCGGCACCCATCTTCAGCTTCGGAACTAGCTCGACGGCGGCACCAGCCCCGCCAGTCGCTCCGCCTGCAGGTGGTTCCATCTTCGGCAACGCCGGCGGCTCTTTCAACTTCTCGACAGGCGGTGCCAACGACAACAACAACGGCGCGATCAAGAACCCCTTCTCGACCGACGGCAGCTTCTCCACGCCCGAGTCGTTCAACTTTGGCACTGGCGAGACCCCATCAGCGTCGACCTCGTTCACCTTTGGCGCCGGCGCCCCCACCATCAGCTTCGGTGGCGCGTCGGACAATGGTGCGCAGCAGCAGCAACAGTCGGTGTCGTTCAACGGCGTCCCGTCGTCCGGTCCCGTTTTCAACTTTGGCGGCGCGTCGCAGCCGAGCTCGGCCCCGATCTTCTCACAGAACCCCCCTACAGCAGGATCGATCTTTGGCAATAGCCTAGCTCCCGGCGGGGGGACCTCAACAGGTACCAGTAAGTAAAAACCCACCACCACGTAGAATAGAGGGCGCCTCAGGAAAGGGCGCCAAAGAAGAACGCCATCGTTTGATTAACCGGCCGTTTTTCGCATTCAGATTCCCCTTTTACCTTTGGGGGCACGTCCAGCCTCGCTACCACGCCGGCGGCAACGACGCCTGAGCCGTCTGCCACTGCCGCCGCGGCTGCTGCTGAGGATGGTAGTAAAGGAACAAACGCTGACGGGGATGACGCACCACAGGAGCAAATTTCGCTAACCGGCGGCGGCCCGGGCGAGGAGGACGAGTCCGCCGTCCATGAAGTACGCGCCAAGGCGCTCAAGCTCGTGACGAGTTCCAACAGTAACTCGGACGAGGAATCCGGGGGCGCGGCCGATAAGGACAAGGTGGCCAAAGCCAAGAGCTCCTGGAAGACCATGGGCGTCGGGCCTCTGCGCATCCTCAAGAACAAGAAGACCGGCACCGTCCGCATGCTCCTCCGTGCCGAACCTCGCGGCCACGTCGCCCTCAACAAGACCGTGCTGCCCGACTTCACCTACAAGGCGGAAGCCAAGTACGTCAAGGTGACCACCGCCTCCGACGACGGCAAGGCGTTGGAGACGTGGATGTTGCAGGTCAAGACGCCCGAGTTCGCCACGGCGCTGGCGGAGGCGCTGGAGGAGCACAAGAAGGGGAATAAGAAATAAATAATAATTTGGGGTTTTTGTTTTTCGTTTTACTTTTTTCTTCGGGTCGAGGGGCGGAAAAAAAGTCGTTTTGAGAGAAAGGGAAAAGGAGAGTGCGAAGGGGACTGGGAAGGGGGTGTGGTTATATACAAGGTAAGAGCCGGGATATCAATAATTGGCTTCTGCATTAGAGGGTTCATGCAGGGTGTTTATTCTGGGAAGCATAGCATTGCTTTTTTCCTGTTGTTGTATTTTGTCGTTGTCGCGGGGGGGAGCAGCCGAGTATTGGCGGAAAGGGGTCACTAGGATGTTCTCATGTGGGGGAGAGGGAGGAAGAAGGGGAAAGAAAGGAAGATTCGATGATGGTATGTTTGTGGGGGTTGAGGATGAGACTGGATGGATGGACGTGTGTATTGTGTATGTATCTATGTATGGTATGGTATGGTATGGTAGCGTGGGCGGAGTCCGCTGGGGGGAGGGTGGGCGGAACTGTGTGGAAGAATGTCATTTGGCGTGTGGTCTGCATTATCCTCTATGTTCTGTGTTGTGTTTGTGGAGGTTGTGTGCTTTGTTGTGTTTGTGGTTTGCGTTTTGTACTGCATTATGCTCTCTGTGGTGTGTTCTGCATCGGATTCTCTGCATTGTGTTCTTACACTCGGTTTCCAACATTTGCTCTCGTATTGAGTTTTGGTATCACATCTGTTAAGATTGTTCGACAAAATTGTTCATGGAGAGGGACAGACCGAGGTGGTCTAGTTGATGCTTTCTCTTGGTGTGATAAAGGGGGAGTTGAAGCCGGGTTGAAGCTGACTGGAGATGGATCGGAAGTAGGGTCAAGTCCAGATATAACAATGTGAAAAATGACCCATCCGTTTAATACAATAGGACGTAACCATAATGTATGTATTGGTAGACGCTATATACACACGCGGCTTCGGTAAAATGTATACCCTGATGAAAGATTAAGCACCCAGCCACATGATGTCAACATCCGGAACATATAGGCGCATCAAGAGCACGCAAAAAGATCGTTCGAGGTGGAACACATACCTTCTCACAAACGAGATGCCCGCAGATGGACTAACAAAGCAGCTTAGTCTCCACAACGGTTTGAGCGTTCCCTTGTTCTGATCAGGCTTCAGGACACTCGACAGATTGTGATCACAGAGTCGGAGGAAGAAGTAAGCACGGAAAGCTACAATTTCTTTTGTCTATTCCTCTCCTAAACGTGGGATGGGGTGTTCGGCGCTCACTTGCTTGTCTTCTTCGTGCAGTCAGGAGCTCCAACAACGCGCTAGCCACGCGCGTATGCACGCTCACCAGCGTCACCCTCCTCATCTTCCTCCTGCTCTGGAGAGCGGGCACGCTTATTCTTCTGGGCTGGGGATACGGCGGAACTGCTGCTAATGGGGGCGGGGATGGAGTCGAAATGGTCATAAAAGACCCTGCTCGCTCACAGACCCGCGAAAGCATTTACGTTAGGGGATGATAAATATCTGTCCAAGTATGTTTCTGCCACCAACACCGCCTCCTGACCTAGGAGCGAAGGTAAGTTGGACGTGATGGTAGAGGAACAAACGGAGAAAGTGACGGGAACAGGAGGGGATAAAAAGGTTATTAGTGGGAGATAAATCAAGCCAATGTTCGGCCGGTGTTTCGCCCAATACCATCCTCATTAACAGCCTTGGAAACGAGGCATGTGCGGTGGGCATGCTCGAATTCCAACCTCCCTCTCGGCCGTAAAACGAGATGTTTACGGCGGTGAGGGCGTCGGGGTATCCCCCGATGAACGCCTCGTTCTCTCCAACGGTGTTCTTGGATGCCAAGAATGGAGTCATCCACAATGCAGAGCCAGCCGAGACCCCGGGGGTCCAGTGGATCTGGCGTCATTGCCGGCCCCTACCCCTTCCCCCACCAGTTGTGGATGGTCGGTGCCGGGGGGATGGTATTTCAGCGGCGAGGGAGAAGCGGTGTTCCAGTGACGGTCGCTGACGCCTAGTTGGGAGGAGAACAGCGTTTGCAGGCGTGCGGTTAGAGGAACACAAATCGCGGATCATCATATCCCAGGCGGCGAAGTACGCTGCTGCTGCCAGATTCAACACGAACCGTGTACTGTTCTTTGCGGCTGGGAGGGTTGCAATCAAGACTACCGGGCTGCCGGCACCCTAGGCCAGCCGCTGCATGCCCACTGTGTTTCGTGCCCTCCCCTTCCTTGACACTTGTACCGTCAAGAGAGGCCATGTCGTAGTAGGTTTGGGCTGTTGGTAGCCTATGGCAAGGACGATTTTGACGTTGTCCAGGAAACGTTTAGTGAGCGCTTTCGGGAGAAGATAGTCGGATATCCAGCTAAGATAATATACCTTACAGTTATATTCGTTTAAAGGGCTGGAAAGTATATAATAGACAACCTTCAGTATACAGAGATATTCGATCGTCAAGGTATAGAAATAAATATAGCTTATGTTAATATAGAAAATTCATGAAGAAATGTATCACAGACTTTAGATTTGATAACTAAGGAGTGACTCATTGACGGAATAAATTCCTAAGCTAATCTGGACGTTTCTAACGCTAAGGCTATATCAGGGGATGAAACGACGCTCTAAGATATAAACGTGAACTTGCCTAGAGTACAACTCCAGCTAATCAACAATCTTAACAAACCACCACGACCCGCCCCACCCAAAATCCCAATTTTCAGCAGTAGCAGCAACAGGGTCAACAGCAAGCTAGACACCAACACCATCACAGAATCCAACCAGCACCACAACAGCCATGACAAGCGCTGAGGACGGAAAATATCGTCGCCCTCGCTCATGCTGGCAGCCGGGGGCCGGGAGCCGCGAGCCGGCCGGCCGCGAGCATCTGTTCTTGAGGTCGGTTAATAGAATAGTGGGCGAAGCGCCAACCTTTAGAGCCTAGAGCGTTCTGGGACCCTCGTCGTACCTCTTCCCCTCCACAAAGAGACTCGAGATCACAATCCCAACCCCGCTCCATGAGGCCCTCCACAAGGGCGCTCGCGGGACTCCCCACGCCTTTATCACCTACTCTATACCTACAACGAGGCTTGCAGGTCGATGGAAGACAGAAGGCGCTACTCGCTTCAAGTCCAGCGATATTAAAGGCAGTGGAAGCCGCGGACGCCCCGCTCGTCTGAGTCGTGTATGGTTGTTTGTGAAAGCTCCTCACCCATTCACACATGCGGACCCGGCGCTCCGCGTCGCCATGCGCGATGAAGCAGGCGAACGCGAGGCGGACTGCGTTGAGTTCCGGAGGCGTGTGCTTGTCGTCGGGTCAAGCTCAGCGCCAGCCAAGGGGTTCATGTAAAAACCACCCTCGGCCGTCCCTCTGGAGGGCTGAGATGCCCGGGACAGGCCGGGGGCATCCATCTGGATGAGGGCGGAAACTTGAAACTTGGTACAAGGAGAACGGAACCGGCCGGCGCTCCGTGTACGGTGGCGAGAGTGATTCTAGGATCTGGCTGGCTTCGGCCCAAGGGGCTGTAGTAAGACGTCCTCCCTTGGCGCTCTTTGTTCCATTCCCTCATGGTGTTCTCGCGACGGGGAAGCCATCTCGCGAACTCAGCAGCGAGTGAGCCCTTGGGTGGTCTCCGTCTCCGGGATGGCCAGTGCGGGGGGGGGGGGGGCGGGGGTGGAGAATCCATCGATTCGGAACTTACCAACAGCAATCATCAGCAGCTTGCGCGGGCGCACCATGTTGACGACGCGTTCCGTGTACTTGAAAATCTCAATCATCATCTCCTCCTCGTCCTTGGGCGCGGGCCGGTCCTCCGGATGCGAACACGGATGCACAATGCCGTTCATGTCCAGGTAGAGGTTGTCGAACTCCTCGCCGTTGGGGTTCGGCCGTGTCGTGTCGACCGGTACCACCGTGCCATCTTCGAGCTCGGTCGGATTCTCCTCGACGACGGGCGAGATGATCTTGGGATACTTGGTGGATAACCACCGAAAGGCAGCCGGAATACCCATCGTGACAGCGTCGGCCTACAGATTCTCGTGAATGTCGTAAATGTCAAAGCCGCAAGCGCGCAGGTCCGTTTATCGCTATCGTTATCGAGCCGAGCCGAATCGGGGCGAAGGGAGTCGATTAGCCGGGGTTCGCTATTGACAGGCGCAGGGCCTGGTGCGGGTATCCGATGAAAAAGGTCGCCGTGTTTGCACACATGAGGCAGTCCAATGCTCGGCGTCGATGGAAGTCGGGAGCTGGTTTAGATCCGGACGAATTCAACGATTGAACCGTCGCTGGCCAGTGCGCGCGGTACTAAACAAAGAAAGGTCAAACTAAACTAAGTTTATTTCGCCCCGCAACCAGGGTGCGATAGAAGCTCGTTTCTTTGAACCGTGCCGGGCGTGTGTACTTCCGTCCCACTTCGCGATGGCAAAATCGAGAGTTGCCTGAAAAGGGAAAAAAACGTGGTTTGCGACAAGAGCTGCGCGTTTCGTGGTTTGGGGCATGATTTGCCGGGGCAGTCTTGGCGGGTGTAAAAGTGGGGACGCGATGTCTGAGGACGGATTACCTAATTCTAATCGTATTCTACGTACGACTCCGTATGTAATAATACATTAAACATTCCAGGTTGGCCGCCAACAATTCGCCATGTTATAACTACCTAAAGATGCATGAGCTTGGAGAAACACCAGACGCGGCGCATGTTAGATCTCCCAAGCCCCAACCCTAACCCTAGGATTCCGCGATGCACCTGCTTGGCAATGGACTTAGAAAAGTTGCTGCGCTCTCAACACGACAGTCCGAGGCCGGTATACCAGCAATACAGGGAAATACCCCTCTAAAAGACCTGGACGTATATACTCGATAAGGGCGGACACGTAAACAACGTTTCCCTACTCATTTCCCTCCCATTTCCGCGCTGCCGCTCCGTTTTAGGCGCCTGCTCGACTTCTAAACTCGAGATTTGGCCGAGTGGTCGAAGGCGCTGTGTAATGGGACAGGGGTATGAGCGGCACGTATTACCCTAACCCTTGCCCGACCAACACCACACCATCCGGGTAACGAACTCCCAACGGCCATGCATCGTGGTCCGATCCACCTCCAATCCCACCATTGCCGGAGCTTCAGGGTTGCAGCGTCCACTTGTCCACACCGACGCCTTGCTTCTGCATGGCAAGACGATACCGGAACATTGAGTGCGAATAACTAAAGGCTCAAAGGGGGCCAAGACTTTTTGTTGATTTCTGTCCTTTTGTCTCGCTTCTGTCTTTCCCTTTCCTTTTCACCTCTCAACCCCTCGACCCCTCGACGACCCAACAACACGACGAGAAACAACCCCCCGCCGAGCGACCCTCCGCGACAGCAAGCCCCCGACAGACAAAAGAATGCTCCTCCATGGCAGCTAGTAACGCACGACATCCCTTTCCTTGCCCGCCATGTTCTCGACCATCACGACCGCGCCGGCCAAGCAGTCGGTGAGCGACACGATCCCCGTGCTCAGCGGCCGCCTGAGCACCGCAACGCTGCTTGAGGACCGCCGCGCCGCCATCCTCGGCCTGCGCAGCTTCGCAAAACAGTACCCGGCCTCGGTCGCCTCGGGCGCCCTGCGCAGCCTGATCGGCAGCCTGAGCCGCGATGGCGAGGACGTCGACACCGTCAAGGTCGCGCTCGAGACCTTGCTGATGCTGTTCAGCCCGGATCCGGATAGCCCCGAGGCGTCGGAGGAGATCGCGCTGTGGGTGGCCGACGAGTTCACACAGCGGCATGAGAACATTGCGCTGCTGCTGGGGTTCCTGGCGAAAGATAGGACGGATTTCTATGCACGGCTGTACTCGCTGCAGCTGCTGTCAGCCATCCTGTCGGCACGTACGGAGCGGACGGAGGAGTGCATCGTCAATACTAGCGACGGCATTTCCCGGATTGTAGCCGCGCTGGAGGACACCAGAGAGGCGATCCGTGACGAGGCCATCGGGCTGCTTACGGACCTGACGCCGACGTCGAATGTGGTACAGAACCTGGTAACCCTCGAACGGGGGTTTGCGCCCATCTTCGAGACCATTGCCCACGAGGGCGGGCTCTCGGGGGGCGCGCGGGTGGTCGAGGACTGTCTGATTCTGCTGGCTAACCTGCTCCGGCTGAACCCGTTGAACCAGACCATGTTCCGGGACATGGGCCATGTCGCGGGTATCAGCCAGCTTCTGAAGGATGCATACCAGGGGGGCGAAGATGGCGAGGAGGAGGTTGCGCAGTGGGTACAAGTCCAGAGGAACAGGAACGTATACGCCATGCTGGCCGTCATCCGGCTCTTGCTCGTCCCGGGTGCTTCGGGGACGGCCCTGAATCAGGAGGCATTCGTGGGTGAACTGGTGGTAGCCGGTGGACGGAACCGCGCACGAGGCGGCCCCGTGCTCGATAGCACGCTCCAGATCGCCTTCTCGCCCGCCGCCGAGTTGCCGATCAAGTCGGAAGCCCTGCTAGCCTGCGCGGACATGATCAGGGGCAACGCCGACGTCCAGGCGCGGTTCGCAGGGTTTCAGGTCCCATCACCGCTTGCTGACCCAGTTGCCAACGGGAACATCAGCCCGCAAGCCAACGGGGTACCCAAGGTGTACATCATCGACGGGCTCCTCGACCTCGTGCTGGCCGTCAACTCGCTGCCCGTGTTTGACCTGCGCATGGCCGCTTGCACGTGCCTGAGGGCTTACTTTTACAAACATGCCGAGATCCGGATGCACTTCCTCGACCATGCGGTCCGCACGCACAAGGCTCAAGCCGACGACCTCACCAACGCTCTCACCATCCTCCTCCAGCCACCAGACCCGGCCGCGGCCACGGCAGACCCGTACCGTTACTGGTTCGCCGCGGTGCTCATGCTCCACCTCGTGCACGATAATCCGGAAACCAAGGCATTGGCTATGAGCGTCACGGAGGGCGACGAGGCCAGCGGAGAGGAGGTTGTGACGAGCATACAGACCATGACGGCTCACCTAATCAGCAGCGTGGCCAAGTCAGACGACCCGCGCATCAGCATCGGCTACCTGATGTTGCTGTTGTGCTGGATGTACGAGGATCTCGAGGCGGTAAACGACTTCCTCGGCGAGTTCACCAACCTACAGGGGCTAATCCAAGCGGCGATCGAGAACCCCAACGGCGACGTGATCGTCCAGGGACTCAGTGCGATGCTAGCGGGCGTGGTGTACGAGTTCTCTACCAAAGACTCCCCCGTCCCGCGCACCAAAGTACGAGAGATGATCATGTCCCGCATGGGTCGCGACCGCTACGTCGACAAGCTCACAAGACTGCGCTCGCACCCGCTCATGCGCGACCACGAAGTCAACCCGCAGAGCCTCGAGCCCGGCCCGGACCAGAAGCTGCCGGACGTTTTTCTGGATGACACCTTTGTCGAGTTCTTCAAAGACAACTACACCCGCATCCTGCGCGCCATCGACCGCGACCCGGACGCCGAAACGTCCGTCATCACCAACGGCATCCAAAAGGGCGTCTCCCGCACGCTCGTCGACTCCCTCCGCGCCGAAGCCGCCGAAAAAACCACGGCACTACAAGAAGCACACGCCCAACACACCGCCCTCGCCGCCCAGCTAACCCAAGAACAAACCACGCACCGCCAAACCCAAGAATCCCTCTCCGCCGAACTCGCCCGCGCCAACGAAACCGCTACCGCACTGCGCCAACAACTCACCGCCCGCGACGGCTCCCTCCATTCCGCCGAAGCCACCCACACCAACCTAACCCGCCAGCTCGCCCACGAACAACAAGAACACCAGCGCACACGCGCCGAGATCGCCCGACTCAAAGCCCACGCCGACGCACTCCAACGCAGCCACACGCAAGAAACCACCACGCTGCAGAGCCAGCTACGCGCAGCCCGCGACGACACCCCACGGCAACTCGATGCCGCGCGGCGCCAGGCCGAACAGGAAGCTGAACGGGCGCGGCGGCGGGCAGACGCGGAAAAAGCCGATTTGCGCGCGACCATCAGTCGGCTGGAGGTGGATCTCATGAAAACCAGCAAGGCGCGGGCGGCGGCGGAGGAGCAAGCGAACCAGTTGAAGGGTGCGCTCGCGAAGGGCGAGGAGCGGGTGGGTGAGGTGGAGAGGGTGTTGCGGGCGAAAGAGGAGGAGCTCAAGAAGGCTGGGGCGCGGGCGGTTAAGGCGGAGGGGCAGGTGGGCGACGTAGAAGGGTTGTTGGGAGACGCGGAGAAGAGGGCGAAGCTGGCGGAGGAGAAGGTGAAGCAGGTCGAGGCGAAGCTTAAACAAGCGGAGGAAAAGACAAAACAGGCCGAAGCCAAAACTAAGCAGGCAGAAGAAAAAGCCAAACAAGCCGAGAAGAAAGCAGCAGCCGCCCCCTCTGCCGGTGGCGGCAGCAGCAGCAAGGCAGTCGCTGAGAAAGACAAGGAGATCAAGACCCTCCGTGACAAAGTCAGCAAGGCGGAGAAGGCTGCGCAAGAGGCGAAGAAGCGGGCGGATGAAAAGGAGGCGGAGCGGAAGAGTGCACAGAGCGACCTGGATGACTTGCTGGAGGTGTTTGGGGATTTGGAGGAGAAGCTTACTAAGTACAAGGTGAGTCCCCTTTTGATTGGAGTCTAGATGGGGTTGGTGTAAGTGAGGTGACTAACGCGGTGGTCACAGAAACAACTTAAAGCGCTGGGGCAGGAGGTGTCGGATGGGGAGGAAGAGGATGATGACGAGGATGAGGAGGAGGAGGAGGAGGAGGAGGATGAGGAGGAAGAGGAAGATGATGAGGAATAAGGGGGGTGGGTGATGAGGAGTGGAGTTACGTTGCCATACCGATATAAGAACACTAGAAAGGTGTCTGGGCCATAAAAGCTGGGGCTTCCATGTTTATGATGTGCATTTTTAGCGGGACATGAAAATAAATACCAAGGTTAGATGGATGTGTGTCGGATGCGATATGAAACAATTTGAAGCGGGCTATGGGTTTACCAAGAGAAAGTGTTTTCGAGAATTATTCAAGAAACGGCGAACTAAAATCCGAGTTTACTTGACATTCGACATCCTATGGCCGTTCCTCTTTAGCCTTATCTGCTCGTCTCCAATTTCGCTCTTACGATAGAGGCACCTTACACTGTCATCTGTATTCCTGCCCCGTGTAACAACAGCTCCCCACACTTTTTATTTCAGTTCAATGTCCCAAAATGGAAAGAACCACACTCACTTTGACACATGCCGCGCCCCACTTTTCGCCGTTTTCTTTCAAAACTGCCCCTCCAAAATTTCATGCTACCCCTCCATAAGTCAACATAAAAGACTAAATCTCACAAAAACAAACCTAAAAAAACAATCCAAGACCAAAACTAAATCCAAAATGCCGCCCCTCCAACCCCCCTCCTCCACCTCCTCCCACACCTCGGACTCAGACACCGACAACAACGACGAGAACTGGCTCACCCAGCCCGGCGCCGAGGACGACGACGAAGACCGCGAGGAGTCTGTCCCTGTAGTCTCGCTGCTCGACGACCAGGCGTTTCCCGATGCTGCGTCCATGTTGGCGCACTGCCGGGAGAAGCACGGGTTTGATTTTCTTGCGGTGAGGGACGGGCTGGGGTTGGATTTTTTGGGGTGTGTAAGGTTGATTAATTTGGGTGAGTGAGTCTGTGTACGGTATACCCTCATACTGTATGTGAGGTGTGGGGGTGTGGTGGTGATGAAGGTGTGGCTGACTTGGATGGGATAGTGCGGCGGAGTACCAAGGAGGGCAAGGCGTTGCCGGAGAAGATCACGGCCGACGATCTGGCGGATGATGCGCTGTTGATTCCTGTGCTGGAGGATGATGCGTTGATATTCTGTCTGGATGACCTTCCCGGACCGGGGCAGAGTGAGCAGGTAACTGCCCCTGTCACTACCACGGCTGGAGCGGACGGTAAGGCCCCCCAGAGCGGCGACGCCCCTGCGGTGGAGGACCTCCTCGAGAAGAATGTGCAGCTGCAGGCCGAGTTAGAGCAGCTGGCAAAGCAGTTCGGCAACTACCGGGCGGCGGTCGAGCAGACGCTGGATAAGCGCTGGGGAGTGGATGAGGAGGGTAAGGATGACAAGGCTGCTCCCCCGAGTGCTGGTGCTAGTGCTGGGGCTGGTGAAAAGAAACAGCATGATGCGTCGGCATACTACTTTGAGTCGTACGACCACAACGGTATGTATCCAGCCTACACACTCTTTCCCTTTAGCAAATTGCAATACTTACACCTCCTAGACATCCACGAGACAATGATCAAAGACACGGTCCGCACCAACGCCTACCGCGACTTCATCTACGCCAACAAGCCGCTCTTCGCAGGCAAAACCGTCCTCGACATCGGGTGCGGCACCGGCATCCTATCCATGTTCTGCGCCCGCGCCGGAGCCGCCCGCGTCGTAGCCGTCGACAACAGCGCCATCCTCGACCGCGCCCGCGAGAACGTCTTCCGCAACGGCCTCGACAACATCATCACCTGCGTGCGCGGCCGCATCGAAGAAGTCACCCTCCCCATCACGCAGTTCGACATCATCGTCAGCGAGTGGATGGGCTACTGTCTCCTGTACGAAGCCATGCTCCCCAGCGTCTTCTTCGCGCGCGACCGGTACCTCGCCCCGGGGGGTCTCCTCGTACCCAGCCACGCCAGCATGTGGATCGCGCCCGTGGCGGACTCTGAGTATGTCGCCGACAATATTGACTGGTGGCGTGACGTGTACGGGTTCGACATGCAGGCGATGCAGACGGGGATCCATACCGAGACGCGCATGACGGTGATGCCGGCGTCGGCGGTCTGCGGATCGGCGCATGCTTTCCGCATGCTGGACTTGCATACAGCCAAGGTTGAGGACCTCACTTTTGAGGATCCCTGGCAGACTACCTTTTCAGGGGCCGCGGGGGAGGATGGTTCCAAGCCAAACACAGACCCAGCCGTGTTAGACGGATTCCTAGTCTGGTTCGACTGCTTCTTTGCCGAAACCCGCGAGGAAGTCGTCGAGGCGCAGCTAACCGCCAAGGAATGGGCGTCGCGCGGGACGGAACGGGTCGCGTTCACCACGGGGCCGTTTGACACCGCGACACACTGGCGGCAGGGTCTGTATCTGATCGACAAGAAGAAGCAGAAGGAGAAGAAGAAGGACAAGGCGACGGAGATTGAGGTCAGGCCGGGGACGAAGTTGGGGGGCAAGATTCGGTATGCGACGGCTGAAGGGCATGAAAGGGGGTTGGATATTCGGTTGACGTGGGGGTTGGAAGGGGAGGGGGAGGGTGAGGAGCTGGAGCAGACTTGGTTGTTGCATTAAGGGATGTAATTAACCAAGGCATGGATATGGGACAGGTACGGGATAGACAAAATTAGTGAGGCTGGAAACGTGATTATGTACGAAGTATACGGCTTAAGATGTCTATCCAACTGTGACAGCACCGTCTACATCTTCTCTAACAACCCATTTTCAAGTACAGCGCTCCTTCATGCTCTTAACATGCTACGACAGATGCGGAACGCCAACGCTCTCCATGATCAAGCAGACAATACTCAAAAAGCCCTCGCCCAGAATGAAGCCCTGTGTTTGTCTGTTAGTAAACCCATCGCAAATAATACAAGACGGAAACAACAAGAAGAAAACTAAAAAAAAAAAAAAACAAAAAAAAAACTAAAAAAAAAAATTAAAAAAAAATAAAAAAAACTCACCGAAGCCAAAACAATCAACGGCGTCCCCCCCCACCCCCTCCTCTCCCTCCACCACCAACTCAACACTCCGCCCACCGTCCTCGCCAACGTAAACGACGGCACATTATACATGCCCACAGCAACTGCAATCCCACCGGGAATCAACGAATGCCAGCGGCTCTTGGAGGCAGCCGTCTGCGTGCGCACAGCAGTGGTGACGGCGAAGAGGACGGCCGCGCCGAGAGCCCATTCCTTGGCCATGGGTGGGAGCCCTTGGCCGGTGACGAGGCGGGCGGTGAAGATCCAGACGTAGCCGGTGGGGACTTGGAAGAGGTCGCCGGGGATTTGGTAGACGCTGTGCGGTATGCGGGTTAGCGGGGGGGGGGGATATGGGAAGGAAAAAAAGGGAAAGGGGGGGAACATACGCAGTATACATCCGGTAGATAAACGCGCTCACGACCGCGCCAACCGTGGCCCCAATAACTTGCCCCCAAAACTGCGCTTTCGGCGCAGCCCCAAGCAAATGGCCCGTCTTCAAGTCCTGCATCATATCCCCCGCCTGCAAGGCCCCAGCCTCCGATACCGCGCCCGCCACCAGGTTGATCAGCACGCTCGACTTGTTCGACTGCGGGATGATGAACGCAAAGAACAGTTGGGCCAGCTTGCTGATGCCCGACACCGGGTTCAGGTCGGTCTCGCCTAGCGCGCGCACGCCCATGATGCTGAGGACGAGGGCCATGAACACGGCTGTGATGGTTGCGTAGAGGGGGACGAGGTCGCCGAAGACGATGTGGATGCAGACGACGCAGAAGATGATGGATGCCGCGAGGCCGATGGCCACTAGTCGGTCGCTGACTTGTTGCTCTGGTGGTGCGTCCTCGTCGTCGTGGTCTTCGGTTTCTGGAGTGGGACCAGATGATAGCGCCGTGTTGTTGTTGTTGTTGTTGTTGTTGTTGTCGTCGTTGTCATCGTCGGTGTTAGTGGCTGAGTAACCCTCACGCGGCCGGCGTCCAAACAGGATTTTGACTGGAGCGGACTGTCGAAGCGCCGGGAGATACTGCTTGCCCGAGCGGTAGGCCAGATAGCCCAAGCTGACCACGGCATCAGCCAGCATGATAGCCAACGAGATCCACACAATCCACCCCTTGCTCCCATGCTCCCAGTCGCCCACCGGCGCCGGCGCCCACCCCTTATGCTTAGCCAGCGGCGAGAGAATCCCCCACCCGACCACAGCGCCCAGCAGCATGTGCAGTGTCGTAGCCGGGCCCATGATGATGCCCTGTCCGACGTACGCCAGACTAGGGTTGAGAGTCCAAAGCCAGGTCGACGCCGCGGCCGAGCCAAAGATCGGGAGATTGCGCAGGACAGGCACGAAGTAGGTCGCCAGGGTGGACACGCCCGAAACGAGAAAGCAAACCAGCAGCAGCCGCACATTCCGCCGCCACGACTCGCCCTGTTTCGTGCCCTCCTCCTCCTCCCCCCCGTGATCTCCATTCTCGTCACCCTGAACCTGAACCTCCTCCCCCTTCGCGGCCAAACTCGCAAACCCCTCCGACGTATCCCCCATCTCCCCTTCCCCCTTCCCCTTCCCATGCAACACACTAATCAACACCGCCGTACTAAACCCACTCGGAAACTTCAACCTCTCCCTAATAATCACCTGTCTCCTCAACGGCACCGCAAACACCACTCCAAAACAACACAACCCCAAACTCCACACCACCAACTTCCCCAACCCCAGTACCACGGGCCCTTGCTCCTCCTCCGTCAGCAAATAATTCATCGCCGGCAACACCCCCACAAATCCACACCCCAACGGCATGATCGCCATGCTGCTCGCGACGGTTTGGACGAGCACATTTTCCACGGGGGAAAAGGGCAGTTCGCCCAGGTGGGAGCGCAGTAGGCGGAAGAGACCGAAGCCCATGAGGGAGGAGGGCATGCTCATGATGCTGACCCAGCCGGTTTGTAGGCCGAAGTACATGTTGGAGAAGCAGATGATTAGGCCGACAGCTAGGCCGACGAGGATGCCGCGGAGGGTGAAGGGGGAGCCTTCGATGGGGGGGCGTTTGGAGGGGGGGGGTTGGACATTTTGAGTTGTTGATGATGATGATGATGGGTGGTTGGGTGGTGGTTGTTGGTGGTATGACGGGGTGGAGGGGGAGGAGGGGAGCAGCGGGGTGCTGGCGTCTATGGGCGGTGATTCATCCGGGGGCGCCATCGTGGGCGCGGGCGATGAGAGACGACGTGGTTTTTGAAGACGTTGATGATGCTGAACGAGTTAAGAACGATAATTAAAACAACGGTGAGACTCGGTAGGCCCAAGCCTGGTAAAGGGCAGGTTGTAGAGCACGCCGGATCCGTAAAGGCGAAAATTAAAGGAATACCCAATTTCAACTACATGGGTAGTTAGAAATCAATAATACACACCTTCACTCGAATGTGGATGTTTGGTTCAGACGAAGTTTCTTGGGTCCTGGGGAGGTTAATGTTATTAAGCTATCGGATGAATAATACAGCAGGGCGAGAGGCTGGGGCGGGCCGCTGAAATGCATGACACAGTGGTCGCTAACCCAAATAGGCAACTGTACCGTAACTCGTCTGTGTGTCTTACACTATCACCAGCTGAACGGAGGGGAAACATGCGACCTGGGGAAAAGCATGCATTCTCTTAAGTAAGGGAAGAAGCTCATCGTAAAGGAAGAGAAAGTTGACAGTATGCTGGGTTTGGAACTGGATGAACGAGTCACCACCGGGTTTTATCTCATAGCAGGCGTCCCGAGGTACCCGTCCCGAGTGCCCGGACGGCTGTAACATACCTTACCGTGCAGCTCGCACACATTGAGGAAGGCCACAGATCAGAGAATAGAAAACCCGTCGTGGGCGATGCTCCTTTATATTCTGACCTCGTAACATGATAGCCCGTTCCATCTTCCATATTTATACCGCCGCACCGCCAACTATGCAACACACAGACTAACCCACCCTTCCAAGGGCAATAAACCCAACCTTAAAGCCCCTACTTATTCCATTAGGTACCTAGTTAGAACCCAAAACTATCCAACAAAGAATTCGCATCCGGCTCCTCAAACGCCGTCGGCGGCGCCTGCTGCTTGGGCATAAGCCCGCCCGATTTCATCTCCGCCGGCACATTCTGCTGTTGTTGGCTCTGCTGTTGACTCTGCTGTTTCTCTTGTTTCTCTTCCCGAATATGGCTCAACACCGGCAAGTCGGCCACAACAAGCGACTCCCGTCGTCGTAGCAAACGAAGGGGATTGACCTCCCCGCCGAGACCGGTCGCGCCGGCCGTGACGGGCTGGAGGAATTCCCAGTTGCGGACTGGTGGTGTTAGTTAGTCACGGAAGCGATAACACGCACATTTCGACAGACATAGGAAAAGGGAACAGGGTAGGAGGAGAAGAGCATACCCAAATCCAACCCCAACAAATCACACCCCATCCGATCATACAACCGCGCGCTGTGCAGCACAAACTCCCACTCCACTTTGGGGGTGACTTTGCTTGCGCCCCGGAGTGTCTGCAGGGTCTTCTGCCGCAGCTGTGCGTACAAGATCACCAGCGCCGGGTCGTCGGTTAGGAACAGCCGCGCGCGGGGGTCTGGCGGGTCCGGTGGCGATCCGGGGGTTTCCAGGAGGGTGTACACGGGGGTCTGCCGCAGTTAGTCAGTCAGTCAATAAGCCAGTCTCTAGACCCAAAATGCCCTCTAGGTTCGGCGGTTTAAAGGAAAGAAACGCAAGATAACCCACAATCAAAGCGCGCACAGCCATATCCCTTCGGTGCAACATCCAAAACGCCCACGAAGCCAACCAGCGATTGCCCTCCCGCGCGGCAATGCTCAGCACTTCCTCCTCCAGCAGCCGGCGCAGCACGGGGCCTGAATCCCCTTCGTACACACGCGCGACAGCGATAGCTAACTGGAGGTCCTGCAGCTGGTTCAGGCACACGTTGACCGCGTCCGCGAGGTGGTCGGCTAGGAGGAAGAAGGCGGCTGCGTATTCTGGTTTTTGTGTTAGTAACTATCCATGTACGTCCAAGAGGGGGTAAATGTTGATAGAGAAGGGAGGAAATACCAAAGCGCCGCTTGCTCATCAAGGCATAGGCGTTCTTGAGCGCGGCGGTGCGCCACTTGGGATCGTCAAAGTTGTTGGCTAGCAGCCGTTGGGTAGCGCCCTGTTCGCGGTTCCAAGCCGCCATGCGCCAGAGACCTTGGAGGACCGTCTTCTTGCGCAGCGCGAGGTAGTACAGGCTGCAGTCGATTGGGTTCTTGAGGTCGCTTTTGGTGTACTCGTTGCGTGCGATGGTTTCGAACTGTGCTTTCTGTCTTGCTGTCAGTGTCCAGGCCTTATCTCTTTATGTCGACTCTGGGTGAACGCGGAGAGTTGAGAGCCAGAGAGAGAAAATACTCACCACAGCAGCATTATCCGCCAACCACATAAACACCCCGCTCTCCCGCGCATTCTCCCACAGCATCCGCCCATGATTCTGCCGCGCCACAAAGTCCGCCAGCACATCCTGACTCTCCGAATGATACGCCCAATTAATCTCGCGCCAGCCCAACTGGATAGCACTCGTGCGGCCCTTGCGCAGCGCGTGCTGGCGGAAAAACAACATGAACCGCGCGCCGTTCTCGTCCAGCGACCGCCGCTGCGCCTCGACCAGCCCCGCACACTCGATGATGTTGACCAGCTGGATCTGCTCGTGGCCCGACAGCTGGGCGATGTCGATGCGCGTGAGCTGCTGGTTGATGGCGGCTGCGATGTCCTCGGAGAAGGGCGTGCCGCCTTCGTCGTCGTAGGACATGCGTCGGGAGAGGTACTGGCCGGGGTCTTTGTGGGCGGATGTCTTGGTGGTGTGGTCGATCTCGTAGAAGTCTTCGATTTTTAGTCCCAGGTAGTCATCTAGCTCGTCTCCTTCGGCCCAGAACTTGAGCGTTTTGTACAACGCCATTAGCACAGCATGCACCAGCACAATCTTGCCGGCTAGAATGCACTGGCTCAGAAACTGTGGATGAAACACCGGCAACGGCCCGTTCAGTCTCTGCACCGCATCAAACAAATCCCACCCTTTCTCTTCACCTCCCCGTTGCCCTCGACCTTTCCCTTGCCCTAGCCCTCGTCGCGGCCGCTGAGGCAGCCTCAAACTAGTCACCAGAGCACTCCCCGCATCAAACTGTCGGTCCTGCACAAACAGCTGGTTCCCCGCGCCAATGACCAAATGCCCATCACCGAGCCAGACCGAGTCCCCTATAGGATGCGGCGTGGCATCACGGATAGAGATCTCCCGAATCGCAGCCCATGCAGGCCCCCCATTAAGATAATCAAACCGCATCTGCGAAAGCAGCAGCACGCGGTGCGGAAAACCAACAGCAAGGATCGACTGCGTGTCAGGCGTCGACGTCCAATCCAAGTCGCTGATCGTATGGTGGCCGCCGTGGGCGTGTCCGAAGTCCTGCGTGTACTCGAGCCGCGCGCCGCGGACGTCCCAGATCGTGAGCCCAGACCGCGCGGCGTTGACGAGAGCGGCCTTTTTGCGCGTGCTGCCGCTGACGAGCGAGGGGTTGGCGATGCCGGTGTGCGTGGCGCAAGTGGAGAGCCACTCGACGCCGTTGCTCGTCCCTTTTCCTTGCGTGTTCCCATTTGCGTTCGCGTTCCCATTCCCGTTCGCAGTGAGGTGGCCACCGTCCGGCTCACTAACCCGTGCAGTCCAGAACTCGACGCGGCCCGAGTGCGTGTACGAGACGGCCACATCTCGCGCAAACACGTCAAGGAAGCCCGAGATGTGCGGGGCTGCCCCGGCCGGGTCGACAGGGAGGACATACGCTAGGTCGCCCGCGTCTTCGAGCGTGAACTGCGCCGATTCTCGTATCGACGGCTGCTGGTGTTCTTGCTGCTGTTGTGGTTCCTGCGAGACCCCATTCGCGGCGGAACGTGGACGGGACGAATAGAACGGAAACTTGACCTCCCACACGACCCCCTTTTTCTCCGACGTGATCGTCGCGATATGCGCCGTGGTATAGTCCTCCACCTGCCGCCGCGGCAGCACCAGCAAACACAATGGCTTCCCAGGTACGTCGTACCGCTGCTCAGCCAGCCTCGACGGCGTTGACTGCCGACAGTCCCACAGCGAGATGGTCTCGTGCTGCAGAAACACCACAAACCGGCCGTTCCGCAGCAGACACATGCGGTGAATGTGCCCCTGCTCCGGGATCACGACCTGTTGTGTAAGTCCCGTCCGGCCCCGCGCACCCGGTTCGTGCTTCCATATGACCCCCTGCCCGTTGGCTGTCCGTGAGACGATCGCGCGGCCGCTGAAGTTGCGCACGATTTTGCGTATTGGTTCCGAGTGGCCCGTCCAGAGTGCGCGCTGGGTCACCCGGCTCTGAGACTGTTTCTGCTTCGGTTGCTTCGGTTTCGGGCTCGGGTCGAACAGGGCAGCCAGGTTGCTCCGATACACCTCGATTCGGCCGTCGAAGAAGTGCAATAGAATCTGCATGTGCTCGCCCGACTGACAGTAGCTGTACGCCTCGACGTGCGGAGGACGAAGACGACTCCCCACAGCCTGAGACGAGTAATTCCTGAGGAGATCCAACTCCTGCGACGTGACCTGCGCCACGTTGAAGATATTCGACCTCCTCCTCCCCGTCTTAGACCCCACAATCTCCAACGCCCACGCCGACATACGCCCGCGGCCATCCAGCACGATACATATCTCCGGACTCTGGTTAGCGACCGTGATCAAATGGTCCAACGCAGCCGTGTCTCCCTTCGGCCGGCCCCCGCCTTCTTGCACCGCCGTCTCGGCCGCAGCGGCCAGATCGCCCCCGTGAATGATAAACGCCCAGCGCAAATCATCACCCCCCGTGCCCGACCCCGCGTGCTCTTTCACAGCAGGAAGCGCCTTCCGCAAATCCAAAGTCTCCCACAACTGCAAGTGTTGATGCCCATGACTATTAGAACCAACCCACACCCTCAACACCTGGTCCTCGCAAAACGTATACAGCGCATTCTCAATCGTCTGGTCCACATGATGCGGCCGACGCCACTGGATCCCCGTCACGGGCCGCGGATGACGCAAGTAGAGAAAGTCAAACCGCACCTCACCCGTTCCATAACTCAGCCGCCGCCAGACCTTGACCAACCGGTCGTGCGCGCCGACAGACGCGATGTACGCCGAGTCGTACGACAGACTGGCCCGCCGCACGGGGCTGGCGAGCCTCTTGCGCCAGGAACATTCCGGT
Source organism: Dichotomopilus funicola (assembly GCF_033296635.1). NCBI lineage: Eukaryota > Fungi > Ascomycota > Sordariomycetes > Sordariales > Chaetomiaceae > Dichotomopilus > Dichotomopilus funicola. The sequence goes on along the minus strand of NW_026944082.1, from coordinate 47,990 downwards.
TCTGCGAGGTTGGCCGATGTTTGGTAGAGCTCGAGACTGGTGTGGGCTACGAGCAGTTCTTCGGATGTGCCCCATGAGAGGGAGATCGCGGGGGTGTCGTCGTCCTCGTCTGTTTCTTCCCCTTCATCTCCTTCCACTCCCTTTCCCCTTTTTCCCTCTTCACCTTTCCGATCCCCAACAACAAAACTACTCTGCAACCCCCACTGCAACCCTCCAAACCCACCCCCCTCATCCCCCTCCTCCTCCACCTCCTCTATCCCCGCCCTCCCCAGCTCCAGCAGCCGATACACCCTCACCACGCGCCGCGTGCACACCGCAATCTTTCCCGACGCCTCGTCCAGCGCGACAGCACACAGCGGTGCTGGGTCATCGTCGTAGACTGTTTGCAGTAGCCTGTCGGGTGGTGATGATTCGTGTTCACCGTCCCCATCATCGTTGTCGTTTTCGGGGAGCTTCGCGCTGTATCGGGGTTTCGGGGTTCGGGTCTTGGGACTTCGCCCGCCGAGGATGGCGAGGGCGTTGCCGGTGATGTAGGCCTGCTTGGTATCAAAGAGGGGTGTGTTAGCACCACCATGGGAAGGAAGGAATTGGAGAGGAAGAGAAAACCCCGTGTTGAGTGAGTGACAGCTGACGTACGGTGATCCGCTTCCCCTCCCAGCATCCCGTGGCCAGTGCCTGGAGGCGCGACTCGGGCCTGCCGGGTAGGATGGTGCGCATCCTCTTTTTTGGAGTATTCAAGGGGTGTATTGTATTATCGGGGGCGTGTTGCGTGTTCTTTGTCTCTGCGTTTCCTATCGGTACGGCGTGTCTTGCGAGGACATGGTCCGGTTTCTTTCCCTGTTGCTTCTTTTCCTGCCCTTTTCCTACCCCTATTTCCCTTGAACAGCCAGCCGTTTCTCAGTTCCGAATTTCGCCGTGCGTAGGGTTAGCGCACCGTGGATGCTTGGCGGTTATGTGTCGTCGTCCCTGTCTAGACGGGAGAGCTCCGTGTTGTTGTTGCTGCTGCGAGGAGCTGCGATGTCGCAAGCTCGGCGTTCGGGTTCGGTCGTTGCTGGGATAATTAAACAGCCTGGGGACTTGCGCGGCGTGGGGATTTGGGTGGGGGCTCAGCGGGTGCTGCGCCGTGGCGTGCCGTCTCACAGGGGATGATCAACTAACTGCACCTTCTTTCACCCGAGCTTCCAGGGGAGCTTCTTGTTCAGCAAGACGTAGGTAGACGATGCCAAAGCCGTCGATCTTCACCTCCTCCAAGAAGAAGCTCCCAATTATCGCTTGATCTAAACTAGCAAGACATAGAGAGCTCTAGCCTATCATTTCACCCATTCCCGATACACGTGCAGCGCATCAGGCGACACCCCGCGGCACCTGAGGTTCCTATGACGTCGGCCTGCCACGCGTGAGGGAGTTCTCCCCGCGAACATGAGGCCCGATAAAGCTTGGCATCCATCCATCTCTCCAGGTGCCAGGCTCAGAGCTCTTGTCAAAGGAGAGGTAACAACGCTCTATTAATGTCGTCTGCGCCTTCAAGTCTATCTACGAGTCTTACTCTCGACGTCTCTACGTAAAGCATTTCCTATAAAACCGTAATCCGTGAAGCCCTAGGTATCCCCTCTTTGAAACTCCTTGAAAAGCAAAAAGAAGGACAAAGACGATAAGCGAACCAGGTCTGTCCAAGGAAAATATCATAACCAAAGTTGGAAAGAATAAGAAATGCAAACCAGCCCGAGAAGAATGAAAGCATGCAAGAAAGAGAAAAACACAAAAAACATCAAAAACTGACACCTGCCCCAATCCCCGTCCCAACATACCAGACCGTTTCCGTCCACCTCCCCAGTCTCACCCCCACCACCGCCCTCGCATCCAGCTTCATACGCCCCCCCAACGCTTCCCGAAGCTTGCCGTACCCGACCGAGTCCATTGACCAGTCGACCGGCATCTTAGGCGTGACCGACGTGCCCGGCGGCGCAGCAAAGGGAAGATTATACTCGATCCTGCCAATGGGTTCCGTGTGGTTGTACAGCGCGGTTGCATTGATCGAGTCGATGAAGATGGTGTTGTGTGAGAGCGGAGAGACAAGTGTGAACGTGGCGGTGGAAGAGAAGATGTGGAAGGTTGCATCGCGGATGAACTGAGGAGCGGAGTTGTTTTGGTCATCGCGGTCTCCCCGATCTGGTAGACGGAGCCGGGGCGTAGGAAGCGTCAGGTTGAGACGGGAGAGCGCCTCGCCGAGACGGGGCAGGGAAGGAATGGAGCTGCGATGCGTGCGGATGGTGACCGTTGTGTTGTACCCAGAAATGTACTCTGAGAGGAGGTCGCGGGCATGCTGAGGACCTCCATCCCCGCCCAGCGACGGATTCCAAAGTGCCGAAAGTGCCAGGTTTGTGTTGTTGCCCGGTTGAACATCGAGATCCTCTGCAAACGCCTCGCCCAAAAGTGTGCCGTTATTTTCCACGTAGAAACTGACGAACGGAATATGTGCCGAATACTGTGTAGGGTTGGTGATGTTGACTAGTGTCCGAATAGATAACGAGCTGGGTGTCGTCTCGACAATCTCGACCTTTCCTACTCGAGGTGCCGCGAAACCCAAGAGGTCCTCCCCAAAAGCTACCGAGAAGCGCCATGTTAGCTCGCCCACCGAGAAGCCGACGCGTGGACGAGAACTGGGGAGAAAAGCAACGCCGAGCCCCGGCTGCGGGGAAGACTGGCGACCTGATTAAAAAGGAGACGGACGTTTTACGGGAATCTTCCCCTCAGCAGGAATTGCCTTGACTGCCAGCTTGCCAAGGATCGTTTGCACCTTGACATCGACGAGCGCCTTGACCGTGAGCATCACCTCCTTGCCGCCAAAAAGGAGGGCCTGGATCACATCGGTCATGACATCGGGGTCGGTAACCTCAAGCGGCGCATCACGGATTCGGGATCGAATCTCCAACTTGGCCTCCTTACCATGCGCCGCTGGAGTCTGGGTCGAGTTCGCATACTGCCACTTCTTCAAGTTGAGCTCACCAAGCTTCTTGCCTTTGTAAAACACATCCGAGTGGGCGCGCACGTTGTTGACATTGAGCGCAAAATTCATCTCTGACGGGAGTCCTGCAACAACAAGGATGGTTCCAGAGACCCGTGGGTTGGAACTCGGGTCATCGGGCTCAGCCCCGGGGTCCGGCATCTTAAAGTGGACGTCGGTCAGGGAGAAGCTCCGAATCAAGTTGTCGAATGAGCGCCCCGGGAATGGAACAGGCACCGTGATGCTAGAAAGGATATCCCCAATCCACTCCGGGGTGTCTGGGCCCTTCCGGCCTCGAACAAGAACCGTTGCCTTTTTGCCATGGAGGTACTTCTTGAAGAGCAAATCCAGGGGTGAAGACTTCGAGTTCGGGCAGATTTGCGTGAGCGAGGCAGGCAATTCCTTAATCAGGCCGTTGGCGTCCACAAACACGTCGGAGCGAGCCCGAACAGCGACTTGGCTGGTGGTGGCGTTGGCCAAAACGATTGGGTGACCGCCGGGATGGCAACCAGGAACCAAAACCTCAAACCCAAGTTCGGGAATATCCAGAGATATCGGGTACTTGTTGAAAGCCTTGACGGTGATTTCAGCTCCCATGCCTTTCCTAGCACCAGGAACAGGCCTCTCCTTAAAATTGACCCTCGTGATGTTGTACTTGGGCATGTGAGGCAGTTTGCCGCCTGTACAACACATCAGTGACACATTCGAAAAAGTAGACCGTGTAAGCGAGAGAGACAAGAGGGACGGAAAAGTGTATGGTATTATGATAGGTACGGGTTTAAGCAAGAGACTTCTCTCCAAGATACAGGGATGCAAAAGAGCGATAAAGATCTTGACCTTCAAATGTCAGCGAGTTCTCGATGAAGTGCGTCCCCAGCGGGATGATTCCCGCGTTGAACTGAACATCGGCTTCCCCGCGGATCTGAACGTTCTTCAGTTTCCCCTCCAGCCACTGGTTCGCAATCCTGCGGATGCCCTCGGCTTCGCCGGCGGCAAGCTCGGCGACAAAGTCCACCGGGGTGTTTTCGCCATCCACAATGCTGGCGCTCGTCGGGGGAACAACAGCGCTGCCGAGAAGGGCGTTCTTGTAATCAGGCAAGTGGAAGTTGATCTTAGTCTTCCCCGTCCCCATCTCCCGCACGATCCACGAGACCGTCTTGCCAATCCACCTGACGTGCTCGTTCTCAACCCGTTGCGCCTCCACCCGGAAGTTAAGCTGCACTCTAGCGCGGATGCCATGCGCTGTGATGGACTCGAGTGACAGATTTGTCGGCTCCAAAACGACGGCTGCTTTTGCGTACTCTTGGAGTGCAGGCGGTACAATAAAGGCGAGTACCAAAACGGCAAGCCCGGTAAACGCCAGAATAATCATGGCAATGATGGACGGCCATCGTGTCTTTCGGCGTTTGGATGATTTGGTAGAACCTCCGGTGCGGCGAGAAGCAATGGATGCCCCATCGCCAGGGTGGTCGTCATCGCCATCGTAGCGCGGTGTCCCAGACGAACTCCTAACGAGCGGCGTGGACTCGAAGTCGTCGTTGTCGTTTTCGTTTTCATGTGAATCGTGTGTGTCGTGTGTGTCGTGGTTGTTGTGGTGGTCGTGGTGGTCGTGGCTATCGTCAGCGGAAAGGAGCGGAGCCCTCTCCGAGTCGGCCATTTTGTTGGTGTGTTGTTATTGATGCACAAATAGTGATTGTCGAGAAGGAAAAATGACGACGACGGGGAGGGCGCAGAGGCAGATAACGGCCGGGAGGTAAATTAAACGGGCGGAGTTTCAGGTTGTATTCGGTAGGTGATACGCGGATCCGTCCAGCGGCAACTGATGATGAAATGCCTGCCTTGGCTCGCTTGGCATCGACAGGTCAAAGAGCCTGACTGCGGGTTGACTGTGACAGCGACTAACCACAAATGTCAGGTGACGCCAAGTTTCAAGTTTTCTCCCCAGGTCAAAACATTCTACTTTAGGTCAATTCCGTTTGGAGGAATTCGATCACACTTTCCACATCAATCGCATTATCAGCTACATTCTCCAGTCGTGTTTCCTATACGTTAATTCGATGTACGCAGTAGTTAGTTAACCATTCGCATTCCTAGCAAAGCACCAGAGCATGAAAATAGGCGTAGTTACCGTTCTGCATCCTGTGGCTTCACACAGTACCTCGATGAGTAGCGGGGTTAGGGTTCATAATACGTCGCTCTGGTATTAACCTAAAATAGAAGTTTTGAGAGCTTGACAGTTGCCGGCCCCCATGCCCCGGACTTCTGATGGCCACGACGAGCCAATTGACTATTCCCAGTTCGTCAGCCTACAGTGCCGATTCCGCACAAAGATCACAAACAAATCCAACAATTCAAGGGAACAACTTAGGCACCGAACGGACTAGCTTTCCACCAGAATTTGCGTTCTTGAGCCGGAACATATTCGAGATCATAGCACTAGTAATATCTCTTCCCTTCAATATCAATATAACTGCCCCCCTGTACCTTATCGCGTTCCGGGTTGAGGAAAAGCTCAACCGATAAGATCCTGGGCCTAGTAACTAGCTTCCTGGTGGTCCCTACCACAGTTGCGGGTTCGGCCGAGTCACCAAGGTTGTTGACTCACGGCCCAATGTGTACAAAACACACAGCTCCTTCCACCTCCGAATGACGGCCTCCCAATCTCCAATTACTCTAACTCACTCACCTGACCGGATTAAGACAAGTGGCAAGAGAAGGATCTAACCACGAGACCATCTCTAGGTTTAATCCTCAACAAAAGACTGTCTTCTACTTTTTCAGTCCTCATCTTATACTATAAGTGGCAATGTCTGCTCGTGCCGCTTCTCGCACCATCAAATCCGCCATGGCCCACCTTCAAACCCGTTCCCTCTCTAGCACCTCCCGGCCCAGGCATCTTCTCTCGATCAGCGACCTAAGCCCGGCCGAGTTCACCAAGCTCGTTCTCAATGCCTCCTCCCACAAGAATGCCGTCAAGGCCGCGTTTGCTACCGGAGAGCAGCCGCCGAAACCGCTTCATGGATCCCTAGCCGGCAAGACGGTGGCCATGATGTTCAGCAAACGCAGCACCCGGACCCGTGTCTCGACAGAAGCGGCCGTGCAATTAATGGCCGGTCACCCAATGTTCCTGGGCAAGGATGACATTCAACTCGGGGTACGTCTCTCACTCTGCCTACACACAACCAGCTCAATGGCATCCTACAAATATCAGGATACCCACTCCCTTTTGTTCTCTATAATACTAACTCACCCCCCAGGTAAACGAATCACTCTACGACACCTCCGTCGTGATCTCCTCCATGACCTCATGCATGGTCGCCCGCGTGAACGCCCACAAGGAGGTCACCGACCTGGCGCAGCACTCCTCCGTGCCCGTCATCAACGCGCTGTCAAGCGACTACCACCCGCTCCAGACCATCGCCGACTTCCAGACCATCCACGAGAACTTCCCCGGCCGCACGCCGTCCGACGCTAGCCTGGGGCTCGAGGGTCTCAAGGTCGCGTGGGTAGGCGACTCTAACAACGTGCTCTTCGACCTGGCCATCGCCTGCGTCAAGATGGGCGTTGACATCTCTGTTGCCTCGCCGCAGGGGTACGGCATCCCCGAAGCGATGCGCCAGATCATTCTCGCTGCGTCGGAGGGCGTAGCCCGCCCCGGCAAGCTCGCCGAGACGCAGGTGCCTGAGGAGGCGATTCAGAACGCGGACATCTTGGTGACTGATACCTGGGTGTCGATGGGCCAGGAAGAGGAGAGCCAGAAGCGGCTCAAGGCGTTTGCCGGCTACCAAATTACCAACGAGCTGGCGAAGCGTGGTGGGGCCAAGCCGGACTGGAAGTTCATGCACTGCCTGCCGAGGCACCCCGAGGAAGTCCACGATGAGGTCTTCTACAGCGATCGGTCGCTTGTCTTTCCCGAGGCTGAGAATCGGCTATGGGCCGCTGTCGGTATGTCCTCACATTCTTGGTGTTATTTTCCCTACCCCTTGAGTACTAACGAGGCTAACATATTACTTTTACTCACAGCTGCCCTGGAAGCATTTGTGGTTAACAAGGGCAAGATTTTGTAAAATACTTGAGCCTCATTTTTACCTTCACCGTCAAATTTTTCTAGTTCAAAATGAGTGTGCGAGCGTGAGTTTTAGGTGTTGGGTGTCAAAAAAGTGTGGTTCGGTATTGGCCAAAATTATTAGCATGGTAATTGGGAAATACCAATCAATTATTGTTCAGGACACATCCAGTCTAATTTCCCAATGATACATGACCACTGCCTTTTTTTTCTGCACAACGCCATATTTCTTCACTTCTTTATCTTAACCAGGGGGGAGCTGGCTAGCATCCACAACCTCATCAGCCTCCTTTACATGTGAGTCCTCGTCGGGCCCGTACAAAGGCGAGCGGGGCAGGGCCATAAGGCCGGTGCGAGCTGACTCGAGAATACCGAAGGGGGCAATAAGCTTGAGGAAAGAGTCTATCCTGGATGGCTTCGCGGAACTGTTTTCAAAGTACCAATCAGTTATCGGTTATTATGAGTCAGAGATGTGAGGATTGGGCTGAAATGGGCCGCAATCCCCATTTCTCCACTTACACTTCGACAATGCAGCTGTTAGTGCTGATGTCCAGGACCTTGCCGCCAAACTGGTGTGTGAAGTAGGTGATGCTCTTCAAGTGCTCGTGCTTGTGGCGCAGAGCCTCGCTGGCCACCAGCTTGCTCGGGTGGAAGTCCTTGGCCGCCTCCACGAGGCTCGAGTCCGAGATCTCCTGGCCATTCCCATTGTCCGGATCCGCCGATATCTCGCGGTGATGGGCCAGCAACTCCTCAAAGTACTCAGGGCCGAGGATGTTGATCTTGGCGAGCACCAGCTCGCGCTGCACAAGCGGCGACGCAGTGTAGTCCAGCACAGCCCAAACAGGCACAAGATCCTCCAACTGACGGCGCGCCTGCTCAACCACGCCATCCTGGCCGGTGAGGACAATGGTCATGCGCGAGAGGTCCTCGACTTCGGTGCTGCAGACGACGAGCGAATCAATGTTGAAGCCGCGCGCGGCGAGGATACCGGACACGCGCGAGAGCACACCGGGCTCGTTCTGGACGAGGCAGTTGAGGACGTGCCTCTTGGGCGGGGCGGTGGACGGCGTCGGGGTCTCGTAGAGGATGTTGGACACGGCGGCCTGGGCAGACCATGCTGGCGGTTGCTCGACGGGGAGGGGTGCTTGCCGGCGGCGGATCGCCTTGTAGGCGATGGCAGACGTAGAGCTGCTATTCCTGGCGGTGATCATGGGGGCCACTCGTGGGACATCTCGTGCCTGTGTCGCAAGCCTGCGCCAGGCCGGCGAGACAGCGAAGAGGCTGCGAGATGCCATCTTCGAAAGTCAATTGCGGGGCCGGAGGGCCAGGGTGGTCGGGGAAAAAAGATAACACCAGATGCCAGTCGTGGCCGAGGTGATGCCAATGATAAATAGAAGTAAACCCTACGTGAGTCACCTGCGACAAAGGCGAGGCGGGAGCAGGCAAAGAGGAAAGTTTTCGACCGCCTTGGAGGTCTCGTCACACCTCGGGAAGCAACGGCGCCGGTTTGTGGAGGACACCCTTGTATTGGTCAATTCCAGTCGATAAGTCGACTCCGAGGCCGGTGGGTTTGGTGGGGCCTAGGCCCTTCGTCGTGTCACCAAGTTGAGGCTTGACTAGCCACAGCAGCCACATGTCAGTTGTGCAAGTGTGGCTGACTCGGCTGGTTTTTGAAGAGTGCTCATTGGCCATATGGACAACAGGCGGTAACAGTGCGGATACGTTGGAGACATGTGTTTAACACCGTATTGGCCGAGTTGCATGCGCCCAACAGCCTTGTGGGTTCAACTTTTCTTTGGTTCTTGCAGGGTGTCGAGGGAAGTTTCCCAGTTGAAGATCTTGGTCGCTCGCAACACATCCCCGCCGATTTTGTCACGTCTGACGGTTGGTTGTACAACAAGCGCGTACACCTTTTCGCTTCTTCCTTCTACATCACATTAAATCGACCTCTGAAAGAATTGGCTTATACCGGCACGCACGCGATGGATGACAGCGAGCGCCGCAGCGTGAAGCGCTCCCGCTTCGACCAAACCGAGCCCGAGCAACCCCGACGTTCGCGCTTCGACCGCCGCTCCCGTTCACCCCCGGCGCGCCAGCCCGACTCTGGCCGCGATCGCGAACGAAGTCCCTTGTCCAAACCGCGCGATGCTCCCGGCGACTCTAAGCCAGCCATAGACCCTGCTGCGGCTGCCGGTATGTTGCCCGAACCGCACCACAGGCTAAAGTGAAGGCCGAGGAAGGGCGGTTTCTTCTTTTTTTCTTGTCACTGACGTTATCATACAGCTGCCGCCGCCGCCAGAATCAATGCCCAACTCCAGGCACGCAAGGGCATTCAGCACGTCGATGTTCCTCCCGTCCGCTCGAATTCCACAGCTGAAAACGGCGAATCTCCTGACCCTGGTGCAAGCACCATCAATGGGGAGGTTTATGTGTCAGATGGCGATTATATCAAGGACATCGAGGTCAACGACTTACGCAACCGATACCTTCTCACTAAGTCGTCGACACAGAAAATGGTAATTACTTCTTGGCTGTCAAACTGATTTATCATCAGCTCTCCATCGTCGTGGCCTCCACGGCAATTTGTGCGGGACAGTCTTGCTTACTCGAAGCCTGATAGTTCGCACAGGCACACACTCTTTTGCATCTGCTGACCTCGGCTACCTGATCTAGATTAAAGATGAAACTGGTGCTGGTACGCCCGCCTTGAACCTTCAAACCGTTGTTAGAGAGCGCCGATTGACTAGTTGACTTTCCAAAAGATGTTACCACACGCGGAAGCTATTTGCCGGACAAGAACATGGCAACTCCCTCGGTACGTTGAGTCTGCGAATTGGCGATTCGGGGCTAGGACTGATCCTCATCTACAGAACCCACCCCTCTACCTCCATGTTACTAGCACAACAAAGGAGGGTTTGGACAAGGCCGTGGCCAAGATTGAGGACATGATGAAGCAGGAACTTCCCCAGCTTGTTGATGAGCGGCGCTTCCGGCGTCGTGACCAAGAGCAGCAGCCGCCGGTGGAGCGCGATGAGTTTGGTCGGGTAAGTCACGGACTGGTTGCGCCATTCGGATCCCGTTTTCTAACCGCAAGCAGCGCAAATGGCCTGAGGAAAAGATTCCGATTACCCTTGAGCCAGTCTACGGCTTTAACCTTCGTGCCCAAGTTGTGGGACACGGCGGCGCGTATGTCAAGCACATCCAGCAAGAGACCGGCTGTCGTGTACAGATCAAGGGGCGTGGTTCCGGTTACATGGAAGCTTCGACTGGCCGCGAGAGCGACGAGGACATGTTCCTTCACGTTGCGTAAGTTGGGTTTGCTCAAGCTGCGCTATGTCTGCTAACAAGATGCAGGGGCCCGGATCCTAAGATGGTAGAGAAAGCCAAGGAACTCTGTGAGGACCTTCTCGGCAACGTCAAGGAGCAGTACGAAGAGTTCAAGAGCCGCCCACCCCGTCACCACGGGCATGGTGGTGGCCAGGGCGGTGGTTATGGCGGCGGTGGTGGAGGCGGTGGTGGAGGATACGGTGGCCGCGGTGGGGGTGACTCGTACCAGGGCTATAACAGGGACGGCCACCAGCACAACAACAACAACCACAGCCATAGCCACAGCTATAGCAACTCCCCGGCTCCTGGCCCTGCCACGGCATCTGCTACTCCGCCCGCTGCGGCCAACACCCCAACGTCGGCTGCCGACTACGCTGCTCAGTACGCCCAGTACTACGGCACTACCGATCCGTATGCGGCCTACGGAGGTTATCAGGCGTACGTCCAGATGTACCAGCAATGGGTGGCCGCCCAGTCCGGCCAGGCGAGCGCGGCCCCAGGGGTTCCCGGTGCTCCCGGGGTTCCAGGTGCTCCAGGAGTTCCGGGTGCTCCGGGTGCTGCGGGCGCTTCCGCATCTCCGCCGCCTCCTCCCCCGACCGAGGCCGCTCCTCCTCCTCCTCCGCCTTCTGCTGCGCCGCCGCCGCCGCCGCCTGGACCCCCCGGCGCTTCTGGGTACAACTCGGTAGGTACAGTGTTCATCTCGTTCAGGTTCCTTAGCTAACCAACATCGTACAGGCTCCCCCGCCCCCTGGGCTGTAAGCTCTCAATAACCCTGCGTTGTTGTATTTAACGCCTCACTTTTTAGATGGTGATACCCTCTCGTTCATTTAACGACGGAATTTGCAGAGCATCTAGAAAGTATGTGGAGCAGCAAGGGGGAACGCAAAAGGGCGGGTTTGCCTTGAAAAGCTTTTGCCGTTGCATTAGCGTTGCGCGAGAAAGTATGTCTCTCGGTTCAACGTTGCGTTAATGAGTTTGTCTCGTCTCGGATAACACCTTTATTTAGTTATGCAAGACGCGGCGTCCTGTGGAGGTAGGGAGTATTTGTTTAAGAATGTACTGTTGACAGCAGAGAAAACCCCCTGATTCTGTGTTCTGACCGTGATTAGCTCTCAGCTGATACTTGCCCCATACAAGACGGGTTTCCCAGCGTGAATGGTCAATTAAAAAAATTTTTGTTTATCGGGATCTCGAGGAGCATTGGTGCATACTATTTCAAAAGAATCTGGTGCCTTTGTTTCAGTACCTCAAACGGGATGACCTAAGATAGCTGGCAGAATAACATTCCATGTATGTACATATGTACATGCTGAGATATGCTGTGTTGGCCCCTGCGTTGAGCACCCCACTGCTGTGCATGAGTGAAAGACGTCCGTGCTTGATACCACCACAGCGCAAGAGCGCCTAGAAACTTGGTGGGGTATACCCAGGAGCTCCCCCAACCATCCGTGCATCACCACCATGGTAGCCCACCATGAGCCATCAACGATACCCATCCCATGATGCGGTCAAGGAACCACACGCCGTATCGCTGAAGGTCCTGCGGTAAGATCAAATACACCACCCTCCACCATGTATTCTCCTCTAGAAGCGCCGAATCTAATTCAAGCAATCACAGCCTCTCTCGACCGTCTCTCGTCGCCCAATACCCCCTCCAACCCCCCTTCTCCGCGGCCCCCGACACGCTCTCCCACCCACCCCCTCTCGCGGCCTCTCTCGCATACAGCCCCAATGGCGTCCATAGCAGCGTCGCGGGCGAAGCCGACAGCGGCCGGGCCTCCGTCCCGACAAACCCGACCCCCTTCGTCCTAAGCCCAATCCTCAACCTTCCCCCCTCCTTCGGCTCCGCATACGTCGGCGAGACATTCAGCTGCACACTCTGTGCCAACTACGACATCCCCCCAGAAGTCGCAACAAACACACCAGTCCCAGGCCCACGCGGAGGTAAAAAGACCATCCGTGACGTGCGCATCGAAGCCGAGATGAAAACCCCCTCCTCCACCCAAACCTCCGGCGCCGCCACCAAACTCGTCCTCGGCCCATCCCCCCCATCCCCATCCCCATCCCAATCTACCTCTACATCTCCATCGACATCCACCGACCCAGACCCAGCAACCGACCTAACCCCAGGCACCACCCTCCAAAAGATCCTCTCCTTCGACCTCAAAGAAGAAGGCAGCCACGTGCTAGCTGTGACAGTATCCTACTACGAAGCCACCGAGCTATCAGGCCGCACACGTACTTTCCGCAAGCTGTACCAGTTCGTGTGCAAGCCGTCGCTGATTGTGCGGACTAAGCCTGGGGTGTTGAGGGCCGCCTCCTCAGCGGCCTCAGCGGCAGCGGCTGCCGGGACGGGTACGGGTACGGAGGCTGGCGGGGGGGTGGTGGTGAGGAGGCGGTGGGTGCTGGAGGCGCAGTTGGAGAATTGTAGTGAGGAGGGGATTATGTTGGAGAAGGTGGGGTTGGATTTGGATGAGGGGTTGGGGTATCAGGATTGTAATTGGGATTGGGAGGAGGGAAAGGGAGAGGAGGAGGGGGGGCAGGGGGTCGAGGGGAGAAGCGGAAGTGGGGGGCGGCCGGTGTTGCAGCCGGGGGAGACGGAGCAGGTTTGTTTTGTTATTGAGGAGGAGGAGGCTGGTGGTGTGAAGGAGGTGGAGGGACGGGTGGTGTTTGGGATATTGCAGATTGGATGGCGGAGTGAGATGGGGAATCGAGGGTTCTTGTCGACGGGGAGATTGGGGACGCGGCTGGTCAACCCGCGGTAAGGGATTCAGGGGCTAGACGTGATAGTTGGAGCTAGGATTTTGAAGATGAAAATATCCCAAGAAATAATGGGGTTTGAGATCTGAAGAAGTAGAGGTTGTCCGGTGGATTATACTAGCTACGGCGGTTTGTAGGCGAATGAACGGACTCATCATCTTACACTCATAAGAATAAAAAGTATTTTAGCAGAGTTGAACCGTTGTTATCTTTCATGAACCTATCATCAGAAAATCTCCATTGCCAATACAAGATTTGACAGTAATCAAGGGTACCGACGTCGCACATTGAGACCTCGAGATACTCAATCGACGCCAACTTCAGCCCCTGGCCCTTCGCATCTACGGTGTTACAAGCAGTCTGTACCCGAGGGTTCGGGCCGGGTGCTAGCCGACTGGCCCGGCGTTTATGCCGCGTTATATCACCTGGTCTATGATATAATACACGAGATCCGATTTGCGATTACACAAGTTTCGGATAAAACGCAAATCCGTTGCTCATGATCATGCCTCGGTTGTCAGCACATGTCATACCACACCACAGCTTTAACACTGGGGTGTTTAGCACATAAATGGAGCAAACAGGACCGACTGTTTCGTCAATGTTCCACTCGGCCCGCAAGTAGGAGATCGGGGTTTGTTCCCATGGGCCCCTAAAACCGTGGACGGTGGACCAGCGTAGTGTAAGTGGAACCCTAGCACGGCGGTATCCCGTCGTCGATCATCTCACTAACTTAATCTCCGTTACGACGCTATAGTCCCCTTTAATATGTATTCAGGGTCTCTGTCTCCCAAACGCGCTAGACAAGAATGCGTGAGTATTTTCGGTTGGATTGACGTTCGGGTTTCGGGTGGGGGAGGGGGTCCGAGAACAACGCCCTAGCGCACGTGTCCGTCCCACGATTGTACGCAGGAATAGGCCCATAATACCGGCCGAGTAAGACAAGCAACGCCAGCCGCACAGCACGATAGGCGAACCAGATAGCTGGGAGGGAGGCCCGAGTTACGCTCCCGCTGAAGACGCTGCCTAGCCGCGTTTTCCAGATGAGGTACCTTGTTTCCGCCCAATTTGTCACTGCATGCCGTCTCTGAGTTAATTTTCGGATCCTATTAGCCAAGTCGCTGTTGTGCTACGCCCGGAGATGCCTCGAAACAAACCCATGGTCCGGATTTGGCCAGGGTGAAAGGGGAGGCCGAACATGGAGGGGCTAGAGAAGCAAGTACTTGAAAGAAAAAGGGAGAATAGAGAAAAAAGAGACGGACGGCTGAGACTGTTGTGTGTTTGCCCATGGTTTCGAGTTCTCGGAATTACCTATTTGGGACACTTCCGGCCTTTGGTTGGTTCGCATACCAATCAGCCGGGCAGCTGTCCACAGTTCCCGTCACCATGTGGGACTCGCCTCGGGTCCCGTTTGGCGTTTTTGGGCGTGCAAAGTACAAAATACGGCTGTATCGGCCGCGCGGGTGATTTCGGCTGTTATATTTCTTCTTGATAGCCTCTCTCGAAGATCGTCCGTGAGTCCGTGACGTCTTGTGGGAAATAGCAGGGGTGACCGATCGTCGCTTGGATGCAATCATCCTCCAGGGTCAAGGGCCCTGGAGATCGTCCGGGTCACGAAAGGCTAGGCGCTCTCTCTGGCCCATGCACCTCAGGTAGCGGTCTTCTTTGTCCGGCTTGAAAAAGGCCCTGTGTTTTGCCGAGGAAAGTTGCATCACCACGGGCTTGTCTGGGGACTGATCGTCGAGAAAGACGCTGCGGTGTGACTCTCAGAGACTAGTGACGGGCTTCGGCTCTGCTGAAGATGTCGGCACCTTTCCTGAGTCGTCGGTGAAGCTGAAGAGGTGAAACACAACCGACTGCGACTGTGCCATTACCTAGTGTAGTTATGGAGTGTACTTCGTAGTTACTGTAGTTATGTACACGTGCAGTTGGAACATATGCTTGCCGTGAGTACCACTCTGGCCCGTCCCGCTGGGGCTTCCATGATGCCTTTGTTGGATGGTCGTCGCGCGCTTCGGCTGGTTGAATTGAGAAAAGGGAGAAATGGCGGTGGGCGCTCCCTGCGGTTTGGCGGCAGCGAACTACATCGTATCTGCGTCCACCCATGCCCATTCTGGGCTTCTCATGGCAGTTCCCGACGAGAAATCCGGAATATCAGGTGTGATGTGAGGCTGCTGGCCCTTGAAATGTCGTCACCTGGCCTGGTTTTGGCCTAGTTGCTACTCGCCATGAGAGACAATTAAAGACAACAAACGGCGTGAAGCGGCCGGATAGGTGGCCTTGCCGTTGCCGTTAGTTAGGGGCGGGAACCACAACTAGCTGCAGGTTTCCAGGGGTTGGACTCGGAGTCAAACACTTGTCAACAAAAGGCACCTATGGGATGCACGCAACTGCGATAGACACCAGGAAGTTCCCCTGCGGTTCCTCGGCTGCGGGCACGAGGCGTCGAAGATGGCGTGGCCCAGAAGGAGGACCACGATCCATGACCCAGCAGTGCGGATGCGGCCATCAGAACAGGGGGGTGTTGTGGAAGTGCGGTGGCCGGCCTTCCAATGAGGGCTCCGGACGTCGTTTCCCTCCCCAGAGCGATGCAGTGAGCCGGACGCGTCAACTTGTTGATGACACGAGGCTCACGCGAATCGCTCGCAGAACGGAAAGAGCCAGAACCAGATCTGTCCGAGAACGAGGGGACGGCAGTGTCCAGAACGGGTTCCATTGTGAGCACTGAGAACTGTGTTACTGTGTTGATGAGGAAGGCGCCCCGGAGTCAGCCGGCAGCTCCGATTCTTCCATTGCCCAACTTGCCATTTGATCGGCAGGTGCGAGTCCCCGTTTCGGACTTTTGGGGTGTCCCTGGATCACCCCCCGGACACCCTCCACACAATGATGTCGGGGCGATTGTGGTCCGGAAGCGCCTCCTCGTGTTGGTGGGGGACCTAAGATTCGAAGACGATGAAGAAATTAGGCGGTTATTTTCATACTCAGAGGGTTCCTGGGCTCGGAGACGGCATCGCGGTTCTTCTCCTCCGTGGCCCAGTAACTCCAGATTTGAAAACTGCAGGAAACAACCAATGGCGCGTGCAGACAGCCCAAACACCACGAACCTGACGTGCAGCAACCCGGTGGGGGGCGATTCCCTCAGATGCGGACGGTCTCGACAGCAGCCATCCTCCGCCCACCAGGAAACCGTGTGGCTCCGCAGATCGACCCACTAACTAAGTGAGGTCCACTGTAAAAGGAGAAGAGGGGCAAGACAATGGAAAGGAGACGAGTGCTGTGTATCCGTACTGCTTCAAGCCGGCTCAGAATAGATTTTGAAGTTGGAAATATAAAAACCGGCGGGTTTGTTCCTCGGTTCTCGTATGGCAGTCTCGAAAAGGGGCCTCTTTGCAGTGGAAAACGTTCTGGACTGGCAAAGATTGCACCTTGCAACTTGCCAGATTGGTGCGCGTGCATAAACATGACCACGGGGCGGCTGGGGCCAGCAACGAGGCTAAGGATGCAGGGGCATGAGACCTCCTGCAGCTCAATTACAGGGGTTATGGTTAGGCCTAAATGCAGAATGCAGATGCACCAGGCACGGCAGGGAATCCAACCATCCATGGAATGGGACGAGAAGCCAGAAAAAAATAATTGAGATATCTCCCACAACCCGAACTCAACTCCAACAGGTCCATCCCAGCAGGATATCTCCCGGCCCGTTGCGAATCTGTGACCGGGACGGACGCCTGTCCTGATTCAAGAGGAAGAGGCAAGCTTCAGCAGCCGGGCAGCGTGCCCATTTTTTTCCTCATTACTCTCGCACACTTTCGGCTCGGTTGGTCGTTGATCGGTGGCCCCGACTTCCTGTTCCTATTCACTTCTCCTGTTTCTGTTTCTGGGACACCCGATTCTGTTCCTCGTGCCTGATCGACCCGGTGCTTTCCTCCGTTCAACTCACAATTACCCGTATTTTTACTCCCACCACCCGATCATTTTTTTCGCCTAATCTTGGTTTCCGGGTTGGACGCTGTCAGTTGCTCGCACCCCGCGATTCAAGTTGCACATTCCGCAGGCGGGGCCATTTATTTCGGGCTCTCATCCCGTCACGGTCGGCCTCGGGGAACCTCGATTACTTGACCGCCACCGGCTTCCATTCCGTGTTGCGGACCGACCGGCACGAGCCTCCCGAACTTTCTGCCCGCCGGGCCACGAAAACTACTCGGTTCACAACTCAACCCCGAAATCTGACCCACGAACCGAACCGACGGAAGCGGGACGAATTGGACGCAAAATAAAAGGCCCCTGGAAACACAACAGAAACGCAAATAACACTGCGGCCGTTCTGGAAGGTCATGTATCATGGCTAGCCCTTCCGCACCGCTCGCCGATTATTTCTGGATTGCGGGCATCGAGCATATCGCCTACGATGATCTTCTAGGGCCACAGCAGCCCCAGCAACTCGACGATACTATCGCCGAAGATGGGGAGGGGGAGAGAGAGGGCGAGGGTGAGGGGGAGAACGACGGCGAGGTGGATGGGGAAGGGGAAAAGGAGGGGGAAGATACCGACAGCATAGTAGCGACACCGGTGCGTAGAATGGCTCGGCATTCCCGCCAAAATTCGGGCAACACCAACCGATTGTCCACTCTCTCCAAGCTTTCTTTGTCGCCATCCCTCTCTGGCGGCGAGGGCCGCGTGCTGGAGGATATTGACGGCAACACGAGGAGCAACCGGAGTAGCGCCACCATCCGTCCCCTAGCACCGCCCAATTTCAACGCTGGTGCCCCCAATGAGAACACCATACCGGAGATCAACGGTTTGGGCGGCGGAGAAGGGATTGGGTTCGATGGTTTCCCTGCCGATTTTGACTTCGACGAGGCCCTCCTCAAGTTCGCTGCGGAGAGGGAAAACTTCTTGGACGACCTTAGTTTCAGCGCCGGGGCTAAGATCCACACCCGGCCTCCTATGGTCAACCCGAGAACGGGCAAGCTCAAGGCTGAAGATGCCGACGCGAGCGGGAGGAAGAGCCCTCTCAGGAGCATCCGTGGCAGCATCCGACGCAAGATGAGTTTTAGGGACATGAACAGCGTCAGGAAGCAGCCCATGCCCCCAAGAGCAGGTACGTGCATTTCTGTCCGTTTGTTTCGTTTGGGTATTCGCGAGGCAATGGCACCGATCACTAACTCTTTCACCCATCTTGCAGCCTCAGTTCGCACGGCGAAACGCCTCAGCAACTACAATTCCGTCATCCCACCCCCTGAACCGCTGAACCTCGACCCCGATATGCACCCGCTTAAGAGGCGGTTCGAGCCGGTCCTACTCGACAGGTACCCGCAACGAGATGCTTCGGCAGACGAGCTGGCGAGAAGGGGCAAGTTTCCGGACTACGTACCCATGTTCGCCTTCCCCAACGACATCCATATCGTATCCTCGGACGAGCGCCCCCGATCGACGTGGCACGGCTTTACCATGACCTCGGACGACAACTCCAAGATCTACGGCATCACCATCATTGTCTGGACGGCGTTGGATGCGGAAGTGGCTGAGGAGGTTGAAAAGCGATGCGAGCTGTGGCGACAACGACACATGAGCAACGAGGAAAGGGAACTCGCTGCCAGTCTGGGAGGCCGCCTAGCCGCTGACCGCGCACACCTCTCGCAGCTCCTGGCGAAACTGGGCACTGTCCCATCCGGCTCGGCAGCTCGAGACGCGATTGACGAGGAGATCAGTGCGGTGGAGGAAAAGATCGCGCTCATGACGGAGATGCTGCGGCCTTTGAGACACGGCGCGGCGTCCAAGATTGACGGACTTACAGCGGGCGAGACCGGGCTGTGGACACCGAGGGCGTTTGGCATTCTCGGCCGAGACCCGTCCAAGATGGGATTCTGGAAGGAGTGGCTGCGGGCCATTGCCGTGCCCATGACTGACGGCGCGGTGCTGCGGATCTCCCCGAGCTCACCCAAGGTTGGCCGATGGCAGCCCCTGGAACGCTATGTGGTCAACCTCTGCACCGAGGCTTTCAGCCCACTGAGCTCCCTGACTCAGGTCGAGCTAGGCGTACGAGAGCTGCGGCTGTACGCGCGCAAGGAAGCGGTCAATGAGATACCCGGGTCACGGACCATCGACATCTACGCGCTCTTCCGTTGCTTGTCGCTCGAGAACATTGTCCTCCTATTCGAGTACGCCATGTCTGAAGCGCGCATTATTTTCCTCTCCTCACACACCGGCATGTTGCACCTAGCGTGTCATGCGCTAGCAAACCTGCTCTACCCGCTCAAGTGGGCAAGCATCTTTATCCCGGTGTTGCCTGCTCGGCTCATCTCGGCCCTTGAAGCGCCATGCCCGTACATTGTCGGCGTGGAGAGGCGATACGAGAAGATTGAACTCCCCGACGACGACTACGTGCTCGTGGACCTTGACAAGGACGTCATTGACGCCTCGGCGCGCCCCATCAGCTTACCACGGCAACACCGGCGGAAACTGCTCTCGTTGCTCCAGGTATCAGCCCCGCACCGACTTCGATATGGGGTCACCGCGGGCCCCCCACCATATGCCGTGGAAGCATTCCCTTACGACGCCTTCTCCGCCGAGAGCGAGGCCATATTCAACCCGCTCGCCACCAAGAGCTCGCTGGGCAAGTGGGTGACACAAAACTCGACCACATTCGGCGAGGCAGATCCGCCTAACTCGGCCCGGACGCCGATTTTCAACGCCTTTGCCAAAGCGAAGCTCGACCCGAACAGGATGGAACGGCCGACGACGTCCAAGTCGAGCAAGGGGAGCCCCCCGTCGTCGGTCTCGCCGGTGTCGATGAATTTCCCGCCCATGCCGACGACGCCCGTGTCGAGGAGCGATTCCGGGTTCGCGCAAACCCTCCGCGAGAAGCGGTCGGGCCACTTCGACGATAAGTCTAGGAGGAGCTCGTCCTTTGGCGGCGACCGTCACCACCCGCCCATGCACCGCCCGAGTCTCCCTTTCCTGAACGGGCACAGCCAGAACCTGTCGATATCCGCCATCTCGGTCGACTCGCAGTCGTCATTCGGGGGCTACGCGCCCTCGACGTACGCGCAGTCCACCATTGCCGCCTCGACCATCATGCCTAATATGACCGTCCAGCCGGTCAAGAACACAGAGAACACTGTCTGGGTCGAGGGCCACTGCTTTAACTGGACGCCTGCTGAGCTCAACTCGACATGCACGATCTGCGAGGACCGGTCGGAGGGCGACGGGTTGTACAAGTGTACCGGGTGTGGCTCTCTGGCGCACAACCGGTGTCTCGGCTTCGTGTCACTGGTCTGCCCAGAAGCCTTCCACCCGGACCGTGTCCGCGCTGCGTTTGTGCGTTGCCTAGCGAGTCTTCTGTACACTTACCGCAAGCACCTCGGCCGCCCGACTCGCGAGCAAAAAGCGAACGGCCAAGCCTACTCGTTTGATATGGATGCTTTTATCCGCAGCCTGCCCTACGATCAGCAGGAGTACGCCACCATGATGCGGGACACTCAAGGTACGTTCTAACCTTAGCCCCGACTTATCTCTCAACTACATGTTACAGACCCAACTGACCGTTTTCTTCTCCCTTGTCCAGCATTCAACGAGTTCATCCACGAACGCGAGCGCACGCCCGCCTCCGACCCGGCCATCCGCCTCTTCGACGAGATCATCCTCGCCAAAAAGGCCCGCGGCCGCCCAGTCTTCTCCGCCGGCCTCTCCCGTCTCTCCACCCTCCGCGGCGGTTCCGGCGGAGGAGGCGGCTTCACCAACCCGGCGGCCGCCGCAGCCGCAGCCGCCAGCCGTGCAGCCAGGATCCCCGGCTTCCTGTCCGACGCGACCGACCATATCTGGCGCACGGCGTCCGTGCCGATGCCATCGGCCGCCAAGTTCCAGGGCGATTATCGCAGCGTGGTGACGCGGGTGCCGCTGCGTTTGGACCCGGCGCTGATGCGCGAGCCGAGGACGATTCAGGGCGTACCGAGGCCGAGTGAACAGAAGAAGGTCAAGGGGTTGGTGCGGAAGCAGGTTGCGAGTATGTTGGGCCCGCCGGCGGGATTTCGGGCGCCGGAGTAGAGACTGTCTCTCTCTCTCTATGTGGGTAATAAACAAAAGAAGAGAAGAAGAAGAAGGTGAAGGGGAAGAAAGAATGTGGCGTTTTAAGCGAAAGGTTGGACAACGCTGGAATCATGGGGTCGCGTCAAGCAAAAGAGTTGCTGGTAAACCCGAGACAGGGTTAGGGTCAGAGTCAGGCCAGAGAGGCTAGACCAACCGTGTAATACGTGTTTTGTTGTGTTGTACGATAAGACATCTTTTTTTGTAATCTCTCCCTCTGTCTCTGTCTCCCTCTCTCTACGGTTTCTTTCTTTCTTGTTCTCTCCGGGGAGTGTTTTGTTTTCACCACCCTTTCCTCTCGGCTGCTACACTGCGAACAGGGAGGAACGGAGAGGAAATGAAGGAAGAAACATAGAGAAGAAGAGGAAAGGGGGCTGGCAAGCATAGGTCCTCGGTGGATGGGTTATTTCCTTTGCTTTGGCTTTTGTGTTTTGTCTTTGGCTTGGTTGGTTGGATGGATGGAAGGACGGGGTGGGCTAGGATGGCTGGCATAGGACTGGAAGGGGGGGAGGATCAGGACCATCACATACATACATAAAGGGGATACAGTTTGTCGTGTCTTATTGTTGTACAGGTAATTTACTGAGTATTAGCATCGAGTTTATGGTTTGTTGTTGTCCTTGACTTGTTGGTTATTTCTGTCTGTTAGTTTGAGGGCCGGAGAGTGTACCGTTAAGAGGGGACGGTTTAGCAACGTATGCGTCAGTAGCATCAGGGTAACAGGCCCCAGGGTTTATTAAAGAGCCAATGTGAGGATTATATCGGGTTTCCGAGACCTCTTAATCAAGCGTAGGAAACGAAAGTGGGTGTGCTCGGCAACTTTGGCAACGCTGAGCGCCAGATAGGAATGCTACACATTGATTCCTTACAGCTAACGCGCGGAGGGGAACCTCCTGGTATCATATCAACATAGTTGTCACACAAATAAATCCCTTTAGTAATCCTACGCCTATCCATGCGAACTGCCTTGCCAGGCCGGCCGCTGCCCAAAACGCCGCCCAAAAGTTAACCGAATATAAAAGTTTGTCAGAAGTAGCACCATTCATCCGCCCGCAAAAAGCAAACAATCCTCTTATACTCTGTGATCTCTATGAGCCCGTCATCCCCTTCCCCTTCCCTTTTCCCTGATCACCCCCGTCGCCCCCATCTTTCCTGGGAACATCGTACTTGGGCATCTTCTCATACGCATTTGGGCTCGGCTGGCGATTCGGCCGCCTCTTGCTGCCTTCACCTCCCCTCCCGCGACGCGTGTGATGCCCGTCGCACTCGTGGTCGTGGCCGTGGTTATGGTTATGGTTGTGGCCGTTCCCACGGTTTTGGTGATCGCTATCGCCCCGTCGTCCGCCGTCGGACTCGGAATCGGAGTCGGAAGAGTCGGAGGAGGATTCATCGCTAGATTCATCCACGCCGCGCGGGCGGTGGTAGATGCAGCATACTGTTAGAGGGACGGGGAAAGGTTAGTTTCGTGTAACGAGGAGTGCTGAGAGGGGTGGGTGTGGGTGTGGAGTACTTACCTTTGGATTTCTTTCGCCCTAGCCCTTCGTTGTCGACCACATCGGAGCTCCATTGTACTGATCGCCTTGTGGGCGCATGGGCCCCGCGCAAACGGAGGATTGCTTGTGGTGGTGCGTGGGTTTGAGGACTGGTGGATGATGTGGTCTCCGTCTGGCTGGGAGCGGGGCGGGGTGCTTGTTGTTGTCGGGATTGCGGGACGGGCGCCATGGTGTAGCAAAGGTAGGGCGCAATGTTTTGTTTATGTCTCGAGAAATGTTGATTGAGACGAGGGCGAAGCAAACTCTCGGGGTCTGGGACTACGGGATGTGGTTGGCTCAGACTTGTAGTTTTGGAGATGTTGTTGAAAAAGTTTCGGATCTCAATGCAAGAAAAGGGGGGACCCGTCGGCTATCAGAAAAGAATGAAGTCTCAGGGAAGGGTTGTCATGCAGGATGACGAAGGGTGGAAAAAGAACTGGGTACAGTTGCAGAGCGTGCTGCGGCCCAAGATTCGGGTAGGTCATCAAGAGCCCCCCACCATGCCGCAACGGATGTACTTAGTAATTAACGTTACTAGTGCACGGACGATTTCACATCTTGAACGAAAGCGAGCCGGAGCTTCTGGATGCTCGCCTTGGGTCTTGGGCTAGCGCATGACGAAGGGGAACTCACTGCTTTGTGAATTGCATTAGTTATGGGTCTAGAGGAAAATATAATAGTTGTTAATTACACAAGGTAAGAGAACAAAGCCCCTGGTTAGGAGGAGCTAGCGGTGAAGTGTTTGCAATGTAACTTCATGGACCTACCTGGCCCCAGTGCTGTAATTACCGTAATTACATCAACGACATCCCCTTCCACTTACACCTCAAAGCCGAAAGTGGAAAGTCAACAATAGGAAGAAAATGAGCCATGATACTTGAAGTTGTAGACCTCTTGCTAATTCTCTCTCTGGTAACAAACTACCAGTGTTCTTTGACCATCCGTTAGCTCTCCTCCGATGGCTGTCAAAGAAGTTGTTGGAAACAGCGGTGCTGTTCTGCTGCTTCCCGCTGCATAGGGAGCGGGCAAGCCGCGTTTGAGTTCACACGCAGAATAGAAATCGGGAATCTATTGACAGTAGAATGTTTAGTTTGGACGGCTTCTTTGGCCCTTGTGCTCCTTCATGGAAATGAGGAGGTTTGGGGTTGTGTCACGGTTGCGATCTTCTTGAGCTACCTGGGTGACTTGCCCGGTTACTCAACGTGTGCTTGCACCTTCCCACAACTCCAACTGCTGTTCCGTTCCTTCCTTCCGGTGTTCTTAACGAGCCCATTCTTGTCAATGCGTTGCAAATTTTGCCCTTTGGGGGAATGAGGTCGCCCACGATCTCCGCTAAAGAGAAACCACGGCCAACCACCCTCCTCCCTTTGGCCCGCCGCCGGTCGCGACTTCTCTTTTTTGCTACATCTCGCACCAATTGGCCGCCATCACGCATCGAAATACGGGCCCGCACATCCCCGCATATCCTCAAGTCGCTTTGCGCATTCGGTCAAAGAAGGCAGGCGCCATTGTGAAAGAACACCTTCCTCGGTCGACACCATGGCGGGCCTTAAAGGTGCTTCGCAGGCGCTTGGCGGAGAAGACTTTCAACCTTCCACCGATCACCAAGCCTCCGAGGTGCCAGAACAACGACAAGATCCTGACAACCCTCTCGCCGATATGCCTCCCGGTACCAGACTACGGTCCAATGCCCAGCGGCGCGAGGCTGACCTCAGCTCGGTGTTGAACCCGACCGAGAAGGTCGAGCTGACGGCGCTCGTAACTAGGGTGACCGACACGATGCAACACCAATTGACCCGACCATTCGACCCCGCCCCCACTGGCGACAAGAACGAGACTTTGTCCACTGCATCGTGGGGTCGGCTGCCCTACCACCTCAAGGACTTGAGTTTGGATGACCCTTTTAGCCCTCTTAACACGATCAAAACCCAGCCCAGCCAACCGGAGAATCTCGCGCCCCCCCGCCCCAAGAAGGTTGGCCGGGCCCGAGACAAGCGCAACGCTGCCGCTGCCCCCGCTGCCCCGGCTGCTTCCGAAGGCCCGAAACAGGATGAGGAGGAGGTTATTCCGCTCGTGCCGGAGCTGAGAAAGGAGACTCTCGCGCACTTTAAAAAGTGGCAGGGAAGCGTCCACCGCAGAATCGGTGAGATAACTGTAAAGAAAGCGCAACACAACGGCTCAGCTTCCGCCGGCCAGCGAGGCCGTATGCCTCCCAACAGGAAGGGCAAGTCGAATGGTAGCAGCCCTCTCTCCCGTACACTCATCTGCGATCCAGATTTCTGACACCACCATAGGACCCAAAACCACCAATGGCCCGGGCATTAACCTCCAGGACGACCCCGTGTTGATGCAACTTTTCCCACCCGTTTCAACAACCCTGACCTCATTATCCGCTGAGAAACGATGCCTAATCCTGCACGCGATGCTCTTGCTTCTGCTCTCAATGGAGAATTATGGGGCTTATGCTCGAGTGTTCCTTCAATATATGGCCTCCGCTCTCCAGGTCCCTCTCCACGTGGTGATCGACGACGAGACGAGGGTCTGCGAAGCCTTGGCTCAGATGGCCACAGACATTCCACCCGAGCTTCTTGTTCGTCCGAAAAACGAGGACGGCAAGCCCGTGAGAAGATGGAGAACCGGACTGATTGCTGCCCCCGCTGGGGTTTCCCCTCGTGGAGGGGGTATAGCGACGGCGCTCGAAGTAGCACGAATCGGATCTGTCTTTGGGGTCAACGGAATCCCGGTCGCGACAGCGGCGTCTCTTCTCGGTATCATGGGCGAAAACAGCCTTTCCGCGGGCTCGCTGTTCGGCATCTACACGTCCAGGCATACGGGCAAGACGATGGAGCACTATCTCAAAGATGTGGGCGATTTTGCTTTCCTCCCGCTTCGAGGATCGACCGGCGAAGGACCAGAGCTCGGCAAAGTGAAGCCCGACAGCCGCCGGCTCCGCGTCGTCCTGGGGATCAGCGGATGGTTGCCCAGTAAAGACAAGGCTACCAGCCCCTGGGAATGCTTGGGGGATCAGAGCGAGGTATATGCCGTCCAGTGGGAAATCGATGCGCTGTGCAAGCTGGGCGGGTCGTTCGATATTTTGGTGCGGAGTGTGGCGTGGTCTATGACGAAGAAGGAAATTATTTCTCGGCCGAATGGGCCTCGTTTCAGCCTTTCCAACCCCCAATGGCCCGCGAGTCTCCTCAGAATCAGCAAGATTATCGACAACAACTGGTGCAATGCGATGGTTCGTGCCGACAAGCTCGGGTCTGCTCTGGCTGACGTCCTTATCAGTAAGGCCCAGGGTGAAAGGGGTGTTTCGTTGATCGGTTTTAGCCTTGGTGCCCGCGCCATTTATTCGTGTCTGATGTGCTTGGCTGAGAAGCGGGCGTTTGGGCTTGTCGAGAACGCTATCATGATGGGTACCCCAGCACCCTCTGACGCGTTCGTGTGGTGCACAATGAAGAGCGTGGTATCGGGTCGACTGGTGAACGTATATTCGGAGGGTGACTATATCCTGGGGTTTTTGTATCGAACCTGCTCCCTCGAGTTTGGTCTCGCGGGCGTGCAACGCATTCCCGAGATAGAGGGTATCGAGAACGTGGATGTCACTGCTGAGGTCAGTATCCACCCGAGATATCAATACCTCGTCGGCAGTATCCTGCGGCACATTGGCTGGGATGACACAGACGGCAATCAGATTTCCCGAGATGAAGCGGACATGTCGTCCTACGAAGATCTCATCCGACAGCACGAGGAACGACGGGATGCAGTGGAAGCCGCTAAGGTGGAGGTCAAGAAAGAGGATGAGAACGACCCGAGCATCATCCGGACAAGGATGCGAAAGAAGAACAGGAAGTGATGGGAAATGGCCCATTTCCAGGATCACGTTTGTCGAGAGTTATGTTTGGAGAAGCCGGCTTTGGTGTGGGGAGACGATGGCTGCCGTGTTGTCTGGTTATGTGTTTTAGTATCCGCCACGAACTCAGTGGTATTATTTCCGGGAACAAACCCATAGATAGTACAATGCTGGTTCTCGGACACCTGATTTACCAACTCGGTGCGTGCGTAGTCACCGTCTGGTTCCATAGTCGTGTCCGTCCTACCGTGATCGGAGAGTCGCCTATCCGGTAAGCCCTCGCGGTGCGTCGTACTCACCCCATTTCCCAACCCCAACCACAAAACAGTTCACTCTCAGCTCTTTCTCTCATATCACCCCCCCTCAATATTTCCCTCCCCACCACTTCTCACAACAAAATACCCACCCACCGTCTCTCCCGCATTCCCCAACACATCCCAATCCTCCACTCCTTTAATCTGCTCCACCGTCCCCGCTTTCCTCTTCTTCCGCTTTATACCACTCCCATCCCGATCCCGATCCCCATTCCCACCCTCCTCGGGCGAAGACGAAGACCCACGCCTCCTCGGCCGTCGACACCGTCCGTAGACTTCCTCGTTCGCCAGCGCGGCTTGGATGGAAGGGTGGGTGAGCGTGATGGCGGATTCATGTCGACCGGCTGGGGTTTCGTCGCGGATGGCGTCGAGGGGGAGAACGGTGGTGGGGTTGTTGAGGGGGATGGATTGCAGGGTGTGGAGGAAGTGTAGTTGGGCGTGGAGGGTTGCGAGGATGGGGGAGGGTGCTTGGGGGTCTTGTGCTTCTTGTGCTGCTGCTTTTGCTTCGGCTTCTTGGGACGGGGGTGAGGGTAATGGTGATGATGAGGGCGATGGGAGAGCAGAGAGCCGAAGGAGATGCGCTAGTTGGGATGGGGGGATGTGGGGGATGGAGGCGTCTTCTTGTTGCTGTTGTTGTTGTCCATCTTGGGGGAGGAGAGAGCGGACGGACCAGGTCGGCTGGGAGAGGATCGCGACGGGGTCGTATTTTGGACGCTCGGCGGTGGAGGAGAGACGGACGTGTGAAGGGGTCTGAAGCTGGATCTGGCGGGCGAGGCGGGAGGCCCGCATTGAGAGGCGTGGACTGGCCATAGTTGTGGTCGAGCCTGGCCGGGTTTTATGTCCTGAAGCTGGGACGAGACGATGGGACCACCGGGGTTGGGGGCCGTGTCTTGAAATTTGGGGTCCGAGCCGGGTGGGTTCATTGATTGAGCTACACTAACTACTTTAGGCAACATTTTGCCCTCCCTCGCCTACCCCACTACCTTCACTTCCCTGTTACACGCCTGGGGAATGATAAATAAGTCATGCGCTAGTCTTATTTTAGATGGTTCTGAAGCTTAGAAGTTGGGCCTTGCCATGCGACTGTTAGCGCTGCTTAGCCCCACACTCTCTCCTGGAGCGGCCTCTTTCCTGCATCATCAATCGTCTACTTAACAACACCAGGGCGCAACGCAACATCAACTGCAGCTCCATCCTCCACACGTACCACTCCGAATCCCAATAAACTACCCAAAAAATCATCGTCACCATGGCTCTCGACCCCCGCGCGCTCGAGGACAAGGTACGGATCTCCGCGACACACCCCGCCATGCGACTAGCGCACCCGTTGACAGGCAAGACACACAGGCTAGAAAGGCTCTCCAGGGCGCGTCCGGAGGCTTCAGTTTCTTCAGCAACAAGGAGGAGAAGTACCAAAACGCTGCCGACCTCTATGTCCAGGCGGCCAACGCCTACCGGATTGAAAGGCTAAGTAGGTCGCCATACACATACACTGTGGCACTGTCCGGCCGGCTGAGGGCGCAAGCTAACCCCTTCGAACAACAGGCAAGGAGGCCGGAGACTGCTTCAAGGCCGCCGCGGAAATTCACCGAAACTATTTGAACGAGCCAGACGATGCCGCGAACCAGATGATCGATGCGTTCAAGGTGTACCGGAAAGACTACCCAGAGGAAGCCATCAAGTGCATTGTGTCGGCCATCGAACGGTACAAGCAGAAAGGCAACTTCCGGCGTGCGGCATCCCACCTCGAAAATGCGGCCGAGCTGCTCGAGGAGACACACGACACTAAGCGCGCTATACAGTTCTACAGCGACGCGGGGACCTTTTACGATGACGATAACGCCAAGGCGTGAGTTCTTGGCCTGGTTCACTTTACCTATGCGGACAATGAGTTGCTGACAACTTTGGGCAGGTTGGGGAACAAAAACTGGCTCAAGGTGGCCGATTTGTCGGGCTTAAACGGTGACTACTTGACTGCGATGAAACTCTACGAGAAGGTGGCCGATGCGTCGCTCGACAACCACCTGATGAAATACTCGATCAAAGACTACTGGTTGAAGGCGGGCATCTGCGCGCTGGCGAGCGGGGACATTGTTACCGCGAAACGAAACTTGGAGACGTACCAGGCGAAGGACCCAACGTTTTCGGGCCAGCGCGAGTGCCGCCTGCTCGTGGACCTAGTCGACGCGCTCGAGCAGAAAGACGAGGTTACGTTTGGTGACAAGCTGTTTGAGTACAACCAAATGAGCCCGCTGGATGCCTGGAAGATGCAGCTCCTTGTGAAGGTCAAGAATGATCTCGACGAGGCGGCCAACGAATTTTCTTAGAAGGTGGCTGGATATGTATTTGGCGTTTGGGGCTCTAGAGCATTGTTGGTTAGGTATATAAGGCTTCGAATCAAGATGAGGAGAATATCTATTTTGGAGCAAGACTTTTTTCCCACTTCGCAACGTACCACCCTCAAACTGCTTTGGGTTCATATATTCCCCTTCATCAAAGTTCTGCCTGATCCATCTCAGTATCACCCAAGGGGCCGAAAGCTAAGTACTCGTTCGACCAATGAGACCACGGATGCCGAACCAACACTCACACTAACACCAACACCAACAACACCCCCTCTGCAGCACGCCGCCCCCACGACCCCTGCACACGAAGAATAACAAGCAATCCGAAGCAAAACTCAAACCATCATGGCGACAGAGATACCAGTCATGGCCACAGAGACACCATCCAACCAGCCCCTCTACGACGAGTACTCCGTCGAAGCAGAAACCGCCGCCTTCTTCCAAAAGACCTCAGCAACCCGCTCGCAATGTCACGCCAAAACAAGGGAGCTCTTCGGAAGAGACGACGTCAACATTGACATCGTCCCCGTCCGGGTCCAGGGCGCGTGCAGTTACTCCGTGTATGCCGGTCCAGCGGGGGGGGATCTGGCGTATGTAGTGCAGTTCCGTCTTGCGTCGCTGGCGTTGAAGATGGAGGTGGTAAGGCGGGCGAGGGAGGTGTATGGGGCTTTGGCGCCGGAGGTGAAGTTTGAGGGGGTTGTTGGGGGGGAAGGGGGGGAGAAGGCGGGAAATGGGGGTGAGGCTGGTGAGGGGAAGAGGAAGGAGGTGCTTTATGTGTATCGGATGAGTCGGGTGAAGGGGGTGACGCGTTTGAATTTTATTTTGAAGAATGGGTTTCCGGAGGATTCGGTGGATAATATGCGGTGGCGGAAGAATCTTATGGCGGGCGTGGCACGGTGAGTCTACTCGGTGGTCATGGGGTTTGTTTTGTTTGGGTCCTTTGGAAGACTGATAAATAACCAGTTTCATGGCCATCTCCTGGAACAACCCCCAACCCGTCACCCCCGAGTACCGAACCAACCTCCACCAAACCTACCTCAACAACCTAAACCGTCTCCTCACCGGCCTCCCCACGCGCTTCCAGCCCATCGTGCAGCGCTGCATCGACTCGCTCGACGCCATCATGGCCCTACCCATGGTCCTCCTCCACCACGACTTCGGCGACTGCAATGTCATCGTCGACGAGACCACCTGCCATCTCGCCGGCGTCGTCGACTGGGCGGAGGCGGCGGTGGGGCCGTTCGGGGTGAACTTGCACTCGCTGCAGGCGTTTACGGGGAAGTTGCATTTAAGGAATGGTTGGACGCGGTATGGGGATTATGGGGGGTTGCAGGAGGTGTTTTGGGAGGAGTTTAAGGCGGAGGTGGTGGGAGGGGTGTCGGATGAGGAGGTGAGGGCGATCAAGATGGCGAGGGTGTTGGGGTTGTTGCGGTCTTCGGGGTTTACGAGTCGGTTGGCGAATGAGCCGGAGCCGGAGCCGGTGCCGATTCGGGATGATGAGCGGGGGCGGTATAGTATGTTGTCACTTGATGGGTTTCTTATCGATGAGAAAACTAGGTTTGATTAACTGTAATGCGACTCTTAAAAAGGAATTGATTAAAAAGGCAACATTTTATGAAGATGGTGTTGAGAAAGCAGTGATGGTGACCCTATCCCCATACCTAACCCTGAATCTTGAGTTCTCCAATTTCCCACCATTAACCCTTATCGGCCAATGCACCAAGGTGGGGTTCATTTTGAAAGCGATAACACCCAACTTTTTGGTGGTTCTCTGAAATTTCTCGATTTCTCAAGACTGAGAGGTGCTTCCTCTTGCATGTAGACTCGGCCACAGACTGCCAAAATGGCTTCTTTGTCGCTGAAAGAGAAGCTGGACAAGATCCGGTCTCCGAACCTGCAAAGTCAGAAGCAGGTAAGCATTGGTTCTTTTTTATTTCATTTTCATTCTTTTTTTTCATCCCGGTTCTTGTTTTATTTCTTCCGTTTCTTCCAGTTTGATAAGTAATTAGTTCTAACCACTTATTTGCAGACCGCCAGCGTTCTCGAAGGCGTCGAGTCCGCCTTCAAAGAACGCAACACTGAGCCGACCCCAACCGCCTACTTCGCCGCACTCCTCAGCCTCCTCGACAACAAGTCCCTCGCCCACCCCGTCGTCTACCTCCTCGATGTTGTAACCCCCTACGCCCCCGAGCCCCTCCTCCGCGCCAAGTTCACCCAGATCCTCACCCTCCTCGCGCCCGTCCTCTCCCAGCCCGACGCCGATGCCCCCCTGATCCGCTCGTCCATCGGCTGTCTCGAGGGCCTGCTTTTGGCCCAAGATGCGGCCGCCTGGGAGATGAGCGCCGCCGTCATCGGCCCGCGCCGTGCCGTCGGCGGCTTGTTGAGTTTCTCGCTTGATCCGCGGCCCAAGGTGCGCAAGCGGGCGCAGGAAGCGCTGCGCAAGATCCTTAAGAGCCCGCCTCCAAGCCCGTCGCTCGACCACCCGGCTGCTGCGATGTGCGCCGAGACGGCTATCATGAGCTTGAACGCCCTGGCGGAGAAGACGGCGCAGCTGCGCAAGGAGAAGAAGGGGTCTGAGGCGGTGCATGATCCGGAGTTGATCCATGCGCTGCAGCTGGTCAAGACAGTTGCGTCGGCGAGCGGGGGGTGGCCGAGTAAGAAGATTGAGTCGCTATGTGAGTTGTTGTTGGGGATTGCGCGGTCTGGGAACGAGCACATGAGCATGGCTGTGTTTGATATCTTTGAGATGATCTTTGAGGGGATGGCGGCGGATGAGGTGGCGTCGTCTAAGCTGCCGCGGCTGCTGGAGATCATCAAGGAGTTGCGTCCTGCGCCTAATGATACCCAGCTGCTTCCGCCGTGGATTGCGATTTTGTCGAGGGCGTACGATGTGTCGGCGCAGATATCGCCCGAGGAGACGTTCCAGGAGCTGTTGGAGCCGTTCAACATGGTGGCGGGGTATCTGGAGTCGCAGGCGAAGAACATCCGGATCTCGGCTTCGGAGTGCTTGGTGTCGTTCATGGCGAATTGTGTACCCAAGCAGGTGCTCGTCGATCCATCAATATACGACGAGAAGGTTATTCAGCAGCTGGTTACCACAGCGGAGAGCCTGCTGACGGTCAAGTTCCAAGCGGCGTGGCTAGAGACGTTCAATGTCATTGGCGCCATGTTTGATGGTCTGCGCTGGAGGGCAGCGCCGTACCTGCTGGCTATTACTAAGAGCATTGGCGAAATGCGCGGGAGCGACTCGTTTACGGGAAAACAGGAGGCCGATGAGGTACTTGGGAAGGCGATTCAGGCTATGGGACCGGAGGCGGTGCTGGAGGTTCTACCCCTGAACCTGGCCAAGCCAGCGAAGGGCCAACCGGGGAGGGCGTGGATGCTCCCGCTCCTGCGTGACTACACATCCAACACCAACCTTGGGCACTTCAAGAGCGAGTTCGTGCCCCTGAGCGCGGCCATGTTCCAGCGTGTGCTAGACCACGGCGCCGCGGCCAAGACGATGGAGGTCAAGATTTTCGAGACGGTTGTGCAGCAAATCTGGTCGATTCTACCAGGATACTGCGATTTGCCACTGGACCTCACGGAGGCGTTCGACAAGGAGTTTGCCGAGATGTTGACCACTCTGCTCTACGAGCAGGTCGAGCTGCGCTTGGATGTCTGCCGCGCCCTCAAGGCACTCGTCGAGTCGAACCAAGCGATCGCCACGGCCACAGAAGAAGAGGACGAGCCCATCTTGCATAGTAGGGTTACTAGGGAGACGGCGCAAAAGAACCTCGAATACCTCGGGGCTACCTTCTCTGCGGATTTTCTAGCTGTGCTCTTCAATGTGTACAGCACGACGCTGCCGCAGAAGCGGGGGCCAGTGCTGCAGACCATCAACTCGTACCTCAGCATCATCCCGCCAGCGCGTCTTATGGAGACGTTTGATCTAGTGTGTGAGAGGCTAGCGGCGGCGCTCCAGGAGCCGGTCGAGAAACCCAAGAACCAGAACGGCGAGCAGGTGCCGTCTACCGCGCACACGCTCATGGACTTGGTTGTTACCATGTCGATTTACCTACCCAGGGAGAGCTTCGAGGCGCTCTTCAAGATCGCGTCGCTCGTTATTTTCAAGGACGACGACCCGCAGCTCCAGAAGAAGGCTTACAAGATGATCCCGAGGTTGGCAGACTCGGACATTGGTAAAGCTGCGCTGGAGCAAAGGCATGCGGAACTTCAAACCCTCATCCTGTCGAGCGCCGAGAAGGTGTCTTCCCCGGCCCGGCGCGAGCGTCTAGCAGCCATCACTGCTCTGCTGCCCTTTATCCCGGACACCTCGCTTCACTTCATCCCTGCGGTCCTTTCCGAAGTAGTCATCAGCTGCAAGGAGAACAACGAGAAGGCCCGGACGACAGCCTTCGACCTGCTCGTGCTAATGGGCCACGTCATGGTGGCCGCAGACGGCGCGGTCATCGACAACAGCAAAATCCCCCACATGTCCAAGGACGCGCCAACGGCCAAGGCCTCGATCGAGGAGTACTTCACCATGGTCAGTGCCGGGCTCGCAGGCAGCACCCCACACATGATTTCGGCCTCCATCACAGCCATCACGCGCGTGCTCTACGAGTTCCGCGAGCTGCTCAGCAAGGAGACCATGTCCGACCTCGTGCAAACAATGGACCTGTTCCTAACCTCCAACAACCGCGAGATTGTAAAAAGCGTGCTGGGCTTCGTGAAAGTGTGCGTCATCAGCCTGCCAGCCGAACTCATGCTCCCACGCCTACCAACCCTAATCCCCAACGTCATGGTCTGGAGCCACGAACACAAGGGCCACTTCCGCTCCAAAGTCAAGCACATCCTGGAGCGCATGGTCCGACGATTTGGCGTCGACCTCGTCAACAAGCACTGTCCCGAAGCCGACCGCAAACTGATCACCAACATCCGCAAGACCAAAGAGCGCAGCAAGCGGAAGAAGGAGGCCGCCAAGGAAGGCGACGGTGAATCCGACGGCGAAGGCGGCCGCCGCAAGAGCCGTTTCGAAAGCGAGTACGACCAGGCACTATACAGCAGCGAAGACGAGGACGACGAAGCTGGCCACGGTGACGACCACTCCGACGACTCCGACGCCGAAATGACAGGCGGCCGCAAACAGCAGAACCGCCGCGGCGGGAGCGGGGGAGGCTCGGCCTACATCCTCGAAGACGAAGACGAACCGCTCGA
Organism: Dichotomopilus funicola; assembly: GCF_033296635.1. Lineage (NCBI taxonomy): Eukaryota > Fungi > Ascomycota > Sordariomycetes > Sordariales > Chaetomiaceae > Dichotomopilus > Dichotomopilus funicola. The sequence continues at coordinate 13,505 of NW_026944082.1, read as the reverse complement.
TCTCCTCGACCGTAACGCGCTGGCCAACATCTCCACCACCAGACCGGGGAAACTGAGACAAGTTGGCAGCGACCGTCGCAAGACCAAAGCCAGAACCAACCTTGATGGGAAACTCATCCTTGGCGGGGACGACGAGGATGCTTCTGCCGGGGCGATGGACATTGATAGCGCGCCAGGCGGAGGCGAGGAAGCGAGCGGGGTCGGGGCATATGTGGCTGCGCTAAGGGGGAAGGATGTACCGCGGCGTGGTTTGCGCGGGAAGTTGAAGTGGAATCGGAGTAGGAAGGGTGGGGAAGATGATGATGATGATGATGAGGATAATGGTGGTGGTGGTGGTGGTGGTGGTGATGGGATGGATGTTGATGAGGGTGCTGCGGCTAAGGCGTTCCGGGATAACAGGCCTCGTGGGGGAAGTGGAGGTGGAGGTGGTGGACGCGGGCGAGGTGGTGGTGATGCGAGGGGACGGGGTGGGTTTGGGAGAGGTGGTGGTGGACGAGGTGGACGGGGTGGAAAAGGCGGGATTGCGGCTGCTGCTGGACGGAGAGGGTTGGGACAGGAGAAGAGGAGGGGTGCGGCGACTCATGGGAGTCGGGTGAATAAGGGGGGGAATAGACGGTGATAGTTTTTTTGTTTTGTTTGTGGGGAATCTTTGGTGTTGGGGTCGGTTAAAATAGGTCCAGGTATGGTTGAAATCCAATTTGTTTTTGATAACTAGTCAAGTGTCTAAAGTCAAATGTCTATACCACCAACTCCTACGCTGTGCCGTGACAAAGGAAAGTCGTCGAGACATGACCATTCCGTCGTTAAATCATCCCTCCATGGTAACATATCTATCCTTCTCGTCCCCAATATCCCAGTATCCCAATATCCCAGTATCCCAGTATCCCAATATCCCAGTATCCCAATATCCCAGTATCCCAGTATCCCAATATCCCAATATCCCAGTATCCCAATATCCCAGTATCCCAATATCCCAGTATCCCAATATCCCAGTATCCCAA